>NW_017098319.1:0-23938 GCF_001412225.1 Nicrophorus vespilloides | reverse complement strand
CTTGGGCATGTCAGCCATAAAGATGGCAAAAAGAAATGGCGACAGGATAGACCCTTGGGGCACACCTGACCTAATGGGTCGAACCAAGGAACGTACGTTACCCATATGCATATTAATTAATCAAATATTGTTAATGCAGATATCTGCTATTTATATATCTGCATGCTATTTAATTAAAATTTTCTATAAAATTTTGTTATTAAATAACATAAATATTCAATGAAACGACAAGAGATGTCGATATTAATTTAAAATTATTTAATTGTCAATTTGAATAAAAGATGGAGTTAGAGTATTTAATAGATTCTCTTATTAAACAGAATATACATTTTTTATACCAAACCCATAATACTTTCACGCATGATACATGGTGATACTAGAATGAGATTGATAAACATAATGTAACAATAGACTAACATAAGAATCACAAAGTTAATATTATCAATTATATAATTTCATTACTTATTGAATGATTAACAAAAATAAGTATCTGCATATTTCAATATTTCTTTACTTTAAGCTTTGTTCACATCTCACTTCTCTCATTTACGTCATTGGTGACCCTCAACAATTACCTTCTATACTTATATCAGGTATCAACACTTACACTTTTATTTGAGAATTTACGTACTACAAAAATGATTACAAATATATATTTTAATCATCATTTAAACGGCCCAACTTGCGTTTATTGATCTCAGAAATGCAAGGTTTTTTTTTAATTTTGTTTTGGTGAGATGTGAACCGTTGATTTTCCTCTAAAATTTTAGTTGATTGTTAAAATATGTAAAATTGAAATTTGTTTATCATTTATTAATATAGAAAACTAAAGAGTAATTTCAATTTCAGTTTAGTAGATCTACAATATTTTATTTTAAATTTGAATCGCTTAATATTATCATTATTAAAGTTATTTAACTCAGTGTTCTTCAATCTTCTTTTTTGTATTGGAGCAAGAAATTTGTAATAGTAATGATTATTTGATGGGAAAGAAGCACAAATTAAATATTTGGCCCCTTTGTTTTATTGAGACGATGGCGCTATTTAGATGTCCCCCAGTCGCAAGATTTCCTTCCTGTTTACATTTATATTGCTATGAACTTCTTTGGAAAATAATTTAAATACAATTTTCCGCGACAACTTTCGCCAAGATTAACTTTAGAAAGGTCTCTAAAGTTTTTTGGGTGTCCTGAACTAAGACGATTCGGGGGATCTGGACCAACCTGGACCTATTGATACTTCCTAATTAACCCAAGTTTGGATTAGTTGTGCTTATTTTTAATTAGGAATCAGTAAGATTGATTATGGTTTCTAAAAATCTATTATTTTAAAACAGATATAATTCTTTAGTAAAAGTGATTTTAAATGTATTACTATTATATTTATAATCTTCTATGTGTATTCAATTACTTTAGTTACTTATATAATTCTAATAAAAGACGAAATATTTTTTAATTAAGTAATTAAATGTTTATTTTTTTTTCTTATTTATCCAAATTATACACATTTCCTGTGTTTATTCTAAATTTAAATTCTTCCTCATGGTTCTTATAAATTAAATATACCTCATTATCTCATTAATTCCTTAATACAGTATCATAATTTGTACGTATATGTAAAAAAAGTACTTTTTGACGTTTTAACTTAATTGGTAAACATTAGGTGTTTTCGTAATTTAAGATAATTTATTATTTTTTCAAGTAAATTACGTTTTTATTTATATCGACCGTAGTCTTTCCGCCGCAATTTATTATCTATTTATAGACTGATTTATTTATAAATTATGGAAATTAATATTAACAAGCCTATTTAGTTAATAGTAAATAAATGATAATTTCGCTACCTCTTTTTTGTTTTGTAGACTAGATCAGCGTTTCTCAACCTTCTTGCATCACGATCTAATATTTTTCTTTGTAGTTGTAGTCATATTACACAATTGCTAAGAGTTCTTCACCAGTTCATCGCTTTGAATTGACAAACTGACAGCTATCATTTCACGACACATTAAAAATTTAACTCGACCCAAGTTTGGTGACGGTTCAGTAACGCTGGTATAGATACTTAAATTAGTATAATCTAAATTAACTTAAAATTTTGATGTAATAAGTAAACGACTCATGTGTTGAGAATGAAAAAAAAATATACTCAACTTTCCATTGCAGAAAAGTAGATGGTACTTAAAGTGCATTGGATATTTGTGTAATCAGCACAAAGCCTTTCACTAAAAGGTTTTTACGTAGCTTTCTTTTTATAAAATTGTAACCAGTTCGATATCACTGTTTAAAAATATATATAAATATATCTGAGTATTTGAGATACTCTCTATTTTACCATAAAACTACCATTTATAAGTTATTTTTTGTTTTATTTTTTTATTATAAAATCAATCTATTAGCATACAAAAGAATAAGCTCTAATTCTGACTAAAGATGAAGATTTTAGATTGATCCAACGGCCTAACTTCAATGATAAAATTTAAAGAAAATTAAAGAAACTAATTTATAAATTCCCCAACAACGACATCCACTATTCGTCTCATTACATTAGAAACGAGTAGGAAGATCGTGTTCCAACCACACGATCTTCCTACGTTTCAGTCTTCGAAGCTATCTGTCTTCCTCAGCTCTATAGCAACTGGCTATTCGGATTGTCCTTCAGCCGATGACGATATCTGGTACTGGTTTTTGTGATCTCTTCTTTAACGAAGAAGTAGATTAGTGAGTCATTGGTGAAGAACCAGGTAGAATTGATCATTTGCCTTAACGTTTTTGACTGGAATTTCCTAAAGATATCTATGCTTGAGTTGCAGATCACCAAAGCTGGATACCATAAGTCCCAATCGGTTTGACGACTGCCTTATGTTTGTTTATTGAGACGGTTGAATATCTGCCCAGTAGCAAATGCAATGCCGAGCTATTTTCTTTTGGTATATGCTTAAATGTAGAGCAGTTCTTCGTTTCAAATTTTTTAACACCCAACATTTCATTCAAAGCAATATGACTTATGGTCAATAGCCCTTTGTTAATTTCTTCTTTATTATGATTATGAAAAAAAATGTTTTTATAGGACTGTTACATTAAATATTATTATTATTATATAATTCGAGAATTAAAATTGTATAACTCGTTGATTTTACTTTATTCATTTATTTTATGTGTTAATTAGTTCTAATTATATTAGAGATAATAGAATTTGTGGATTTATCAAGTAAAAGTATAAATATAATTGATGTGTTATGAATCATAGCAATAATAATATAATAAAACCTTATCAATATATTGGAGCTGTGTGCATAGATTAAACAAATTTTTATAAAAAAATATACACAATTTTATTACTTTCCCTCTCTCTCTCTTTCAGTATAATTTTCGTACAACACTGATGATCATAATTCTAATCTTTCACCAACGAAATTGAACTAGATTATTTATATAGCGTGTTCATAAAACTGTACATTGCTATCGACGTCGAATTAGGAGGGTCTCAAACCCTCAACAAGACCCTAGAACTGGAGCCATCCGCTTGCACTTTGGGCCCTTCCTGTTGAGCCTGTTGCGCCCTCTCCCTGCGTGCCCTTGCCTCCTGCACACTTGAATCCAAGCGTCTCTGAGCAGCCTCCCTTAATCTCTGGAACGCCGGACGAGTATTTTGTACCAAATCATTCACAGCGTTCAAAGTTGCAATTGGAATCTAAAAAGAAAACAACAATGAATTCATGACACCTATTCGATGAAAGAGGACACACATGGGGATGCAAAGTATACAGATTATTGCGAAACAATGAATAAATGCATCGGCGCGTTACTAATCACATAAATGATTTATGCTGAATGAGCTTCTCTTTTATGAATTATGAATGATAATGATGGAAACGTATATTATGAGATATTAATATTTAATGATCCGTCGATGATCAGACTGCATGCCAATTAGTACGATGTGTATGAGTAGAATCATGTCAACTTACTGGTCAAATTTTCGCCGTTATTACTTTGCCTACTTTAACAACCCTCACGACGTTAAATTCATCCCCATCGAAACGATTCTGCCAAAAATAAAATACATCAATTTTCTTCATTCGCATCGCATTGCATCATATTACAATAGCAACAAAAATAATAGCAACAATAACAAATCGTAAATCTAGCGCTTTTTCAATGTTCTCCATAAAATCAAATTGATTTTGCCTTCGGCATTTTACAAGCCACCAGCATATGAATTAATTTATTCTCAATTGCGAAAGTGAATTGAGTAACTTCCTTGTTTACGCTGCGGTATGGTCTCAAAATAAATGCTTAAACTACTTCTCTTTTTTTTTTGGTATTTATGAAAATATCATTTCCTTGTTGTATATAATTAAAATAAATTATATAATAGTTGTTAACTTACGTTGAATATGTTGTCAAGTAGTGGTGACCTGTCTCCTGCCTGGCGTTTTCCTCTTCCTTCGATGGCACCACCATCTCCACCGATCGACACTCGATACTCGTACTCATTTCCCTGTAAAAGCGAAAGATTAAAACCTCAATCTTCGGGTGTTGGATAACTGATAAGGTGAAAAGCTTCCGCGTTTCTGGTGGGAAAATCGACAGCGCAATGCTATTGCAAAACACATGCAGCAGTGGAACACGTTCGTTTCAGATCATTACATGTATCCATTTATTCAATTACCTTTTTTATTAATCTAAATGCGCATTGCGTAATACCATTTTAGTCACTTGTGTTTATTTTTTACTTTAAATTATGCAGTATCACTTAAAAGACAATTTTTATCTAATTGTTTGTTTTTTTGGTGTAATTATTATACTTTATACGTAAATAACACTAATCAAATTTAATTTAATTGTATATATTATTTATTTGTTTATTTACATTTACATTAGAGTTGAAATATTTTAAAAATATTTCTAACTGTTATTTTTTAGTTGAGGATGCATTTTACTCATCTTATCAGTTCTTAGAAACTTGACTTATTTCAGGAATTGATATGATAGTGCATTACAAGACACGTCCAGAATGAAAAATAATGAACAGTTTAAGCAGTAAAATATTCTCAAGATTATAAGATTATTAAAAAAATTGCCAAATTAAAAAAAAATACACCAAAAAATGTTTATAAATATAACAATACCTCTGATACTGCTGTTATTCGATGTCACTGTTTTAAAACCGGATTAAAAGCGTATAAACATTAACTGCACAAAAAGAGACTGAACTCTATGTAGGAAAATTTAACCTTAATATATTTAATCCGCACTATTTGAGGCCTTACATAGTATATTTTGAAACTGTTTATGAAAATTCAAATCTATGAGAGATATTTTCCAAAATAAATTATGTAAATTGTTTAATTCAACATCAATGTAGATAATTAAAAATGCAAAAAAAAAATGTAAAAATATTATAAAATTATATATTATATAATTACAAAAAAAAAATATACTAATGTGCAAAAATACGTAAATGTAATAAATTTTATTTTTTTTTTTTGACATTTGACATTATTTTTTGTTTGATGAAAAAAAATGATGTTTTTTCTTTAGAGATATTTTAAGATTTTATCTCATAGTTGTATATTAGGTCATAACTATTATATTAGTAGGAAATACGTAATAAATTCCATTCCTAGCAACTAATTTACATTTTAATCAAATAAGACAAAAAAATAATTTCTGGAAATAATTCATGTGTATATATTATATTTTTTATATCGTATAATTTTATTCACAATCTATTCATCAATGTGAACATTGAATAAATTTTAAGATCGCGGTTAACACTAAATGGATAATATTTCCGGGTGGATAGATACCATGATCGACTTGTAGGTTAGCTTCAGTAGTATATTGATGCTCTGTGTTTCCACTATTTCCTTTGACTGTGAATCTGCTGCTATCCTTAACACTGTCATTGTCCATCGACTTGGCATAAGGTCCATATGCTGAACCTCATTCATTTGACTGTCCATCTGTGACGAACGATGGCCTTATTGCTGCAAGCACCGAGAGGGCTCACAAAGAGTCTGGCTTGACCACGAAAGAGTGTATACGGAGAAGATGTACTTTTAGTTAATTTGCAATTTCATTATGCAAACATCTTTATGATCGCAATTAATTTCATGTCGTAAAAGTGTTTACCCTTTTACAGTCTTATTTATTTATATTTCAATTATATAACTGTTATTTTTCTTTGAAAGTGCGTGGTATAGTTAATAGAACGATCGACTATCCAATTATATAATATAAAATAACAGCAAAAAGAAAGTATATGAAATCGAGTGAAAAGTAAATTAAAAATGCAAAATCGTGTCTGGAGGCAATGGAAACAAACGGCGGAGAAACTCCGCCAATTATAAAAATCTCTTTCGCGGAATGAAATCATTTTCAAAGGCCTGTATTTTGCCTCTTGAGTTAATCACTACAATCCACGAAATGATGCTATATATATATACACGCATGAAAATCACTTTCTCCGCCACGTGAAATCCAAATGTTCGCTCTTTATGCATGCGAAGTAGAAATTGTTATTATCGAAAGGAAAGTCCACCTGGTTTCACTTTCTTTGATCGGCCAAAAACAAACGCAAACCGTTATTATAGTTCCATAAATTAAATATGGATTTAAGTTATCGACGCGGAAGTTATCTAATAAGATTTTATAAATACTCACATCGCTGTAGCTGATTTCCCCTAGGCCAATGTTTTTTGGTGTGTCCACGACTCCGGCTATCTGCAACGCTTGAGCCGTGAGAACAGCAATCAACAAGATCCAGACGAACTTGTCCAAAACATAGATCAGCATCTTGAAAAAAATGAAGAAAGAAAATTGCCTGTTATTCCTACTCAAAATTCGAACAATGAATGATTTGTAATTATCGATAGAAAGCAGTCGCATTATCCTTATCGTTATTCAAATAAGAAAAAAACTATGCACTCGATTAACGCGATAGTAAATGTGTTATTTATTGTGCACGATCCCAGCCATTGTTGTGGGCACTTTAAATAAATACATTGTTCTCTGACTATGTTCTACTAATGATGAGTCACAATTAGCAGTAAAGAGCACCTGATGTATTGTGTCGAATGGATGTTTGTTGTTTTGACGTCGAAAACGCAAATTAAAAACAGCAGCATTATTTTCGTTTCCAGTTGAACGTCCTCAAGGAGAAAAGAAAAGGAAAGAGCGACAGATAAACAAGCACGCGATAAAATATCAATTATCCCAGGACAATTAACATTTGAAGTTCAAGTTCGTGAATTATTGAATCTAACAATCGATATCACCTTGAAACATTAAAAAGACCGCACAATCTCTTTAAATTCCAATCTCATTATTATTGTTTATTGCGTGATTTTAAATCGAATCGACTGCATTTTTTTTCTCTCCAGAATCTAGTGCCTGGATTCGTTACAAGGTTTTCTAAACACGTTTCAGTCATGCACTCTTATTTTGAGTAAATAATTGTGCTTGTTTTTGAAAAACTTCATGCCTTTGCAGCCTTGATGCAGTTTGCAAATACTAGGTGTATTTGTCTGATTCATGTTGTTTATGCGATCTCGTTTGTTTGATTTGGAATCGGATTTTTAATTAATTACTTCCAATCCATACACACATGTAGACAGAGCTCTGAGATATACGAAAAAGAGGTAAATGATATTTTCAATAACAACTTGTTGTACCCATGCAAATATTTGACTTTCGACAAAGGTCCTGACCATTGCTGAGATACTATAAACATTATTGAATGTCAAGAAAATATACTTTTTACAACTTGCGATTATTAATTTCAATAACAATGTGCTAAGGATCTACAATCACCTTATATTAACTGAGTTTTACCTGTGTTTATATTAACTGTTATTTATCTTTTATGTGTTGGTTTTACATACATTATAAAATTTCAATGTTTTCAAAAGATTTAATAGTTTATTGAACAATAACAAAATATACTAAAATTCTTATGTTCAGCTACATTTATAGTTAATTAATAAGAGTTAATCAATCAATTTGTTTTGGTCTTAATAAAGTGTCATTTCTATATCACTATTTCATCATTAAAAATCTCTTGTTCAAATGAAAATTTAAATCTAAATTTGTTAAAATATATGTTGTATATACTATTTAGTAAATATACTGTGATTATATTTTTTAGTTTATTAATAATAATAATCAAATTTATAGACCAAAAAACGGATACAAAATAAAATAAAACAAATTTATAATAAGTACCTTTGGCCAAAAGGACCCGAATCAGTTTTTCCAAATAAAAAATCAATTGTTCTTCCTTCGGTCCCCAAAAAAAAGTACATAATTTCCCTAGGCATGCACAATTAGCCCATAAATAAAAAGTTAGTGAAACAAGGTAAAAATTATATAAATATATAAAAAAATATAAAAGAATAGTAGCTGCATAATATCATCGATAATTGAGTATATAAACCAACAAATAACCAAGCAAAAAAAACTTCATACTTATATACTTCCATCATTGTTTTGTCTAATCAAGTTTATATTACAAATCTATGGTCTATAGGTCTATTGAATTTAGTAAGATTCTCAAAAACATGATTTGGATTATAATAAAAATAAATGTTTTGTGTATTTGCAACTTATTTATTTTTTTCTTTTAAAACAGATTTTGAATAACTCATGAATTATGACATCCAATATAAAAAACAAGAAAGCGTCATGAAGTATTTTTGTATAATGTAAATGATATTGCTATTCTCAACAAATTCTAACAACAAAATGTATCAATTCCAGATAAAATAAGAATAGTTTTACCTTTAACAAATTAAAAATGAAATAATTATTATTAAAGATGAACTGTGAGATGAAATATTCAAAGAGTATAGCATATTTGGACTTGTAAATCAAGTTTTATTAAGTGTACAAGTTTTTACAAAGTGTATTAACATATATTCCTTTCTTTTGTATTAAACATAAAATATTGTTATTTTTTATTGTGAAATTGTTTCATTTACAAAACAATTATAGGATAATATTATCACATTCAAGGAAAAGTTGCCAAAATTCGATCACTTTTTTTAAATGTAAATGTTATTACTTACTTTTTGAAAATGAAGTATTTTTTTTATCTTTCTAGTCAAAATTTACCGAAAAAAAGTTGTATAACAAACATAATTTATTGCATAGATACATGCATAAATGAGTTATTTCGAAGATATTATTGAGGAATTGAGAGAAACACAAAATTATTTGTTTCATACTTTAGGAAAGTTAAATATGGGTCGTTCATATTACTTGAACAGGTGATCAATGCCTTTTACCAAGTTGGTATATACGGGAAAATACTTTTTAATAAACTATTTATTGAAGTTACAAACTTTAAAAAATAAATGTGCACATAAATATTAATAGAAAAGTTGAACGAATGTTTGGCCAATAAATATGTGAAAATAGAAAAGTATTAACTTTTAAGCCAATGAAACGAAACAAATTTCTGAAAATATTTAGGTAAAAATTCTGTCAACTAACTTTAGACCATAAGATGTAGCCTAATTCTAAGTTGATTTATCTAAATAAAAAGTAATACTACGAATTAAATACACATGCAGTAAACTTTATATAACGATTTGAGATGTAAACATATTGATTTAATTACGTTCAACATTAATTTTAACCGGTTCATTGATTTGAAATAGAAATTATTCGCATTCAGTAATTAAGAAATAATGTAACTTCCTGATTTCCTGATCGAAATCTCACTCTCAAAGCTTTCATTCATTCCGCATACAGTCGCTAGCTGCTAAGGTCGTTGCAACGAAGAGATTGTGTAACACAACAGCCGTAGTATATACATTTCTATGTAGATCTAATGTCGGTATCGCAAATGTAATTGTCTACGTGCCGTTTTCACGTTCTCCAAACTGATTGGGATTCAATCGACGGCATCGGGATTCAAATTACATCCTGCGGACCCGTTCGTAAAAAATAATTAAAAATTCGACATCTCGAACTGTGTGTGAATTACTCCTCACTCCTACACTCTTACCATTCACATAACCAAACGCTAATTCATACCAAACTCGGTACAAACAATGAAACCAGAATACCAACGAACATGTGTATCAACATTACATATTTTTTTACTTTTTTTCATCCGCTACGAATAATGAGACCATATGCTATTGTTATGGTTCTTGAATATCGAGTTATGTGGGTTTCTAGTTCAATGTTGGAATTACTTGTGGTTCGGTGAAGCGACAACTGCGTACGAGTGATATCATCGTTTAGGTTAATATATATGATTCGTTTTTGTTTTAATCGTTAAGACCGTGGAAAGATTGGATTTATAGTTAGAAAATTTGATTAGCTTACATTAAGAATGTTTGATGTTAGTTTTAATAATTGCCAAATCTTATAGTAGAGTCAGCATATATTCTACATCAAAAAATAAAAACTATATTTATGGTTAGAAGTTAAATATGTTTCCAATTTATAAATCTTATATATATACTTTGATTAAAAAAATTGATGTATTTGAAAGATTTTCAAAAACATGATTTGGATTAACTTTAGCCTTAATTATTGTCAAATCTTACAGTAGTGTCAGCATATAATCTACATCAAAACATAAGAATTTGCAAAGATTGCATATTAGAATATTGCAATAGTTACTTCTATTAGCAAAGTTGATGTATTTGCAACTTATGTAAATTTTGTTAAGACTATGGAAAGATTCTATTGATGGTTAGAAGTTGTATCCGGTTTTCGATTGGCGCCAATACCAATTCTAAATAACCGCAATTTACGCACTGCGAAAATGAATAAAAAATAATCGTGGCATAATTTAAAAGAAATTGTTATGCTGTTTTTCTCAATATACTCAATATTAAATAAATTTGAAATAACACGTTTTGCAATTAAAAAATGTTATAAATAACGAAATAAATTATGACCACTTGAGTAGAGAAAAATTATTTGTTTTTTTAATGTAAAATTGACTTCATTAAAATTATGGATAGCATTTAGTAATTGCATTTATTTTAAAACGGCTGTGATCACTCAACCGATTAATTGCAACATCCATCCATGACAAAGATCAGAAGGATAAGAAAACTTAAGTTAAAATAACTTTACATCTAAGTCATATTTAATAACTGTAGAATTTTAAAATGAGCAACTAACTAAAGCATCTTTATTTTTATCAATATAAAAAGTACATAAAATTTAAAATGGACAATTATTAATTGCGTGTTCCTTTCTGGGCTTTAGGCCATACTGGTATACTTAATTTGTATATTGGATACGTGTCAGGTTTATTCAGAATTGTTTGCGTTGGGTGATTGTTGTTGTAAAGTGATAAGTTTGTTATTTTTTTTAAAACCCACTTCTCGACTTCTCGATTCATGGGTTTCCGAATGGTAAACAGCTGAAGGGGAGTCTGTGTTGTCTGGAATTCGGCTGCTGGTTATTTCAGATATAGTTGGGTTAGGGTGATTTTCCACCTTTGACTCATAGAAACGTTGCGAGATGTTTTTAATGTAGTCTTTAATGTATAGAAGGTTCGCTTCATCATGCCTGTTCTTTACCCTCGTGTACCTGTCTTTGTTCAGCGCAAGTCTCAGACATTTATTTTGGTACACTTGGATATCATTGTACTCGTTTTTCATCTTATTAAAATAACGTTGAAATGAAATATTATCATGATAGATATATCGGGTTTGCTTTATGGGTGTATTTCTTGAAATGAAATTCTTTTCTCCATTTTAAATATTACTATATAATTATATAATATTTGCGTACATGAACATTATAATTTACAATAGTAATAGACAGAAATTGCTTTCACTAAAAATAACAACTTTGATTTAATTTTTTTTTTGTGAAAATTACATTTTTTAAAATACATTTACATATTTAAATTATTGTATAAAAACTAAATTTTATTATATATAGAAACAAATAGTTTTTGAAACACAATTATATAATTTAGTTTATAAATATACGCCCTTTATTTTTTCATTTGATTGATTCATGTTTTATAAACTTTAATAATTTATGATAAATGAATATTTTTTTGATTAAAATATCAATTATCTTTGTATATTATTATATTATTACTGGTATAATTATATTTAATATATTTTTACATATAATACAAATGCAATTGTTTCATTGTTCTAAATTTGGCGACATAACGGTAAGTTTAACGGACAACGAACCAATAGGAAGTAATCGTAACAAAACCTCTAGACTTGATTACAGGAAACGAAAAACTAAAATGAAAGAAACAATGGAAAAATGCCTTTTTTTAATTAACCTCATTCATTATCAAATATTGAATGAGTTCAAGTTGAATATTTATTTAGAAATAACATGTTCATTCATGAATTCACCAAATGTTTATTTTTTCTGAATTTATGATCTTCCAATAATGAATGAACTCTATATAATTTTTAGTCGATTATCCTAACAATATTAAATATATTATAACTGAACAGCAAAATATATGCAATGGAACCTCGCATAGGAAACAAACTAAATTGTAAGAAAATGTTTTCCAAAATGGATCGTATCGTATATTGCATTAGTTTTTATGGGAAAAATTGTTTCATAGAAATACGGAAATTTTGGAACGGATTATGCTCGTTAAGCGAGGTTCCACTGTATATAAAAAAAACATTATATAGTTCATTTCTGAATCGTTTAAAGCAGTGATTATGTGATTTCAAACTATCAGCCCGCGGGTCTCATGTGGCCCCCGAATCTAAATTACACGGCCCGCGAATACATTTCAATTATGCATTTGTTGTAAATGGGATACTTAAGCTATAGAGACTTAGAGATATGGACAGAGCTTATGTGCTCGACTGTAGAAAGACAATTAGATTAGAATAAATAAGTCAGCTGCTTTCAGGTCGTGGATTCGGCCCGCATGTAATTTCAGCTTGAAACCAATATTTTAATGACAATAATTTACTGATCAACATATTATAAAGATACAAATTGCAGTACAATTCAATAAACTTGAAGTTTTTATCAACAAATAATAATTTATATTGATACTTAATCTAACAATAATTTTAAAACGTGTGTATTCTACTTCACTCTATTAAATAAATTGTAAGATATAAATAAATGTTGCTAGTTAATCATTAATATGACTTGTTATTATAAAGAATTAATTATTTATATTTTCCATAAACAATTTTTCTATCGTCTCAGTAATCAACACGTGCAAAGTGTGTTTTACAAATAATTAAATCCGAAATCAATAATTTTATAATAGCCTTTTTTAATAATTGAAATCACAACTTGCTGTTTCTTACTAATAATGATTCTAAAAGTTATTAATGATAATGTTGTTTGTTAAATTGGCTATAAATATACCAGGAAAAAAATATTTGAAGGAAATAGTAATAACAATTAAACAATTATTTAACAAATGACATTTATTAATTTAGACTTTTTGACATTTGCTAATATTTCTTATTATTTAATTTAAGTAAAACTTTTGAAATAAATATCTTAGATTTAATTAGATTCATGACAACAAATATTTTATTATTATTTTCAGTATTTTGTATTGAAATTTGATTTCATATAAAATTTACAGTTTCTATGTGTTTAATAGACAATTCTAGATTCAACTAAGTGTCCCATATTTGACCATTTTAAAAAAATGTTTGCTCTCTGATTATACAGTAAAATATTTGATAAGATACATTATGTTATTTTTTTATATCTAAACTACTTGACTATATTAATTATATGAGAAAAAATATAATTGATAAATTGTGAAAAGAACAATTATTTATAATATGGTTTAATATACGAAAAATATTATATAACAAAATATTATATATGGGCAGAAATAAATTAATATATAAATAAGGTTTATTTAAATCTTATAATGATTTATTGATTAGCAAATTGTTAAAAATAAAGACAATCGTAAACTTGCGAATGATATAACATAAATAATTCCACATAATATAAATAATAATTAGAGTGTAATGAAATATTCATTAAGAAAATAAATAATCTTGAAATTGATCATGATATGGTTCGTATTAAGATACATTTTATGTACCAAAGTATATTTTAAAGCATAGATATTACGTGTAAACTTTTAAAAATAGAAATTGACCGGTGTTTTTCTTTTATAAATATTAGTTTAAAACATGTAACTAGTTTGAATTTACTGTTGTTGAAGCGAATGCTCTATAGCACTGCCGTAAAATGATAAATAAATGTGAAGGTTGATGTAATGTAAAGCAAATTTCTGAAACACTTACTTTACTCATCTTGGATGCTGCAGTAGTTTGGATTCTTGTATATAATTTTTTTCCTGTAGGTATTCCTAAACTGGTTGAATGAGTCGTATAGAGAAGGATCCGCGCGATCCGTAGTGAACGTGCGATTGGGACTAACTGTCGGACGGTGCGGTCGCAATACAGAATTTAACTCTTCCGCACGTTCCATGTAATATAGTAACAGTACTTCTGCTTTGTTTTCCCGTCCACTTGGATGCGTGTACCAGACAGGCATACACCTTTCTCCGAGTACTTTCTCCGCCCATGCGATTCCATCCCACAACCGGTACCATGCACCATCTCGTTGAATGCAAACTTTTAGCAAAAATATTACATGCATAAAAAAAAGGAAGAAGCCATTCGAAGTTCGCTTAACCGAAAACGTGGATAACACAATAATCGCATTACATATTCATCCGGTATACGACGCTCATTTGGCGAAAACAATTCGTGATTATTGTATGTAAATTCATGGAAATATTGAGATGAATTAAATGATTCATAGAGCGTCAGTTGGATATAAGCGGTACGAGGAGGTGACTACTTAACTTATTAAATCACCATGAATTGTCTTTATTTGCTAAGCCTTTAAGGCAAACGCCATTGACTCATAGCATTTAATATTGATTTAGAAGTTTAAGATAACACAATTAATTATTCTGATTAAAGAAAAAAATTACAAAAAAAAACTAGTTTATTTTAAATCGATTAAATTAGCAATTCAAGTACTTTCATACCTCGATTAACGAATAGGATGTGTTCCACGACATTACTTTGTTAAACGACACTTTGAATGCAGAGGCAAATATTTACATAGAAAGTAAAATCACATTATCAAATATGAGTTGATTAACTTAACAGCAAGTTATAGCATTAATAACACTTCTTCCTAAATCAGGATCATTAACAAAAAATGTTTTCAATGTCATTTTAGTACCTTTTTAAATCTTTGGTTATTACTTTTGTTCGGCAGGAGACAAAGAGTAGAGACAAAGTTTTCTAAATCTTCCATCATTTTTTGCCTTCTATCAATTTCAAACATTCTCTTCATCAACATATTCTAAACCTATTAATTGGCTCAATTTTAATAACTTAATTTTCAATTTCTTTGATGTTATTTTCTTCTTCTACTTGAACTTATCAAACTTAATTTATACAGTTCTTAATAACTTCTTTACAAAGACTATTTTCAGATTTTTTTCAGTCAATTGTGAACTTTATTATATGAAAGTTTCATTAACAGAGGTAACTTTATTTGGGTAGTAAAATATATTCTTAATGATCAGTTAATGTTAATAGTTTTTTCCATCTAAAGAACATTTAGATGATTTAAAATTTAAAATGAAATTACAATCTGCAAAAAATAAAATCATGTAGTAATTTCAAAAAGAGAGAAAATTGTAAGGATTTCTTTGATTTTGAAAAGTGTGTGAGTTTGTTACCTTATTTCGGATTATAATATACAATTTCATATATAGAAAAAGAGTGGAAGCTTAGAATATATATATATAAATGATACATGATTTGTTTTTTTTTAATAAAGATGCTTCTGAGCATAAAAGATTGACACTATAAAGTAACTAATTACTTTATTGCGCTAGATTCCATTTTGAAATCATAGTTTGTCCATAATAACCGCATTTGGTGTTGCTCAAGGTTTTACTTTCAATTTTATTGTTATTTATATTCGAAGCAAATTTGAAGTTAATAAATTAATAATCTACTTTTTATATTAAACTTTCATTTAAACACGTGCATAATAATCTTTATGTAATACAATATTAAAAATATAAAAATATTTCAAACATCATACAATTTTATTAAATTTATGACTTGTATGAAATATCTTATTCATTAAGAAAAAATATGCAAATTATGAAAGACAAAAATGTACGAAAATTAAGTAATGATGCTGTTAATCATTTTAAGTATGCAATCAGCAAAACAATAAAATAAATTAAGTCTGCGTCATGGAAATATTGAACAATGTATGTACTATAGTAACAGAAAACCATTTAAATTAAAATATAATTAAATAAGATTTATTGCAACAAATTACCATAATAAATTAACTAATCTCTTAGAAAACGGATTTTATAGAAAAAAATGTTGGAATTTTTTAATGATGATAGCATATTTATACAATTTCCATCCATAGTTTTGGTTCATTTGGAAATAAACTTTATTATAAATTATATTAAAGATTTCGATTGATAATTTTATCAATTATTATTATTTAACGCTTGGGATGCGTTCCTTGAAAACAGCCGCTAAAAATAACAGCATTAAACAAAGTCACATTAATATATATTGAAGAAGTAAATTTAGAACTTTTTTGGCTTCGAGTAGATCACTTTATATCAAATCACCGTTAATCAAAGAAACTTAAAAAGTAGTAAAGTAAAATAACAAACTATATCATTTTCTGCCATCGATCAATTTCAAACATTCTCTTCATTAACATATTGTAACCTATTAATTGGCTCAATTTGAATAACTTAATTTTAAATTTATTGGATGTTATTTTCTTATTCTAGTAGAATTTCTCGTCAAACTCCATTTATACAATTTATAATAACTTCTTTACCACTATTTTCAGACAATTGCCAACTTTTTTAGAACCTTAGGCTCCGAGTAGATCACTTCATATCAAATCAGCGTTAAGCGAAGAAACTTTAAAAGTTGTAAAGTAAAATTTATATTATAATTCATACTTCAATTAACGAATATGCGGTTTTTAAAAACTTTGTTTTCATATGTAAAAATTATAGCTAAAATGGGAATACATTTCTTCGGAAAATTGTTACTGACAATGATAAATAATTGGAGAAAATCAATTCGTTTTTTAAGCAATCAAACATCATTTTTTATTTCTAATAAGCTTAAAAATTCAATATAAATGATTTAAATGAATAATGCTGAAATCTAGAATCCATTAAACAGACAATATTTCTTCTATATTTAACCTATTACTTTAGAGCAATTATTTTTAGTTTGAATATTTTTTTTACAAGAATAAACTGCAAGAAGATGCGGATTTATTGGAATAAGCAATTGTATAAATCAATAAACAATATATGCAGATGCTTACTTAAATGTACTTATATTTGACATTAATATTAACTTGAATTCTTGAAATAATAACAATAATATTTGTAAATAAACACATTTTTATAGCAGTTAAAGACCTAACATCAACAATAATAACAGAGTTATTTACAAGCATATTTAATGGTTGTTTATTTAAATTATTGTGTTTTTAATGAAAGGTATCAAGACTGTATTTTTTTCAATATTTAAATTAATTCGTCCGAAGTCCATTGGTTTTTTTACAGAACCATTGATAATTTCGTTGTCTATGACCTCGATAAATTCTTAATTAATTATTCTATTTAGTTTGAAAAAAGGTAATTTTTTATGTCATAGTATATTTATTTTGCAATCCATTCCTGCGAACATTAATTAAATCTATTGGCGATTGACATTTTTTTTTTGGTAAACTTTCCAATGGAAATTATTACCATTATTCTCTTCTTTTTATTTTGACTGTGTATCTGCTGCTATCCTTAACAGTGCTATTGTCTATCGACTTGGCTGAAGCTGAACCTCATTAACGATGATGAACGATGGCCCTATTCCTACAAGCACCGAGGGAGCTCACAAAGGGCTTGGCATAGTCAGGATTCGAACCGGCGTCCACGGGATCGTGAATAGGGCCAAATGGTTGAAAAAGTAATTAGAAATTACTTTGATTTTTATAGAGATATGTTGTTTTGTTATATCAACTAAAGACCTAACACCAACGATAAATAACAAAGCTATTTACAAGCATCTTAAATGTTCGTTTATTTGAATTATAGTGTCATTAATGGATGGTATTATACAAAACTGGATCTCTCAATATTTAAATTAAATCTATTGAATTTGTTACCGAACCATTGATAATTTTTGTTACGTTGCCTATGACCTCGATAAATGCTTAATTAATTATACAACTAAGTTTGAAAGAAAGATATTTGAATTTACTTTGATTTTTATACAGAAATGTTTTTTTAAATTATTTGTAAAAGAAGAGATTTCTTTTGCAGGATCTTAAATGGTCGTTTATTCAAATTGTCGTATTTTTAAATTATTTTTGTATCTCAATATTTAAATAAATACGTCTGAAATTCTGTGAATCTATTACCGAACCATAGATGATTATAATAAGTTGTCTATGACCTTTAGATATTATTTGGTTTGAAAGAAGGATATTTGAATTCACTCTGATTTTTATATAGAAATATTTTATTAGATATGTAAGAGAGAAGATTTGTTTTGAACAAATACATGTTGTGGATACAACAACATTTAATAGTAGATAGACTGGAGTCATATGCTTATGTTCTGGCTATTGGCCTACTCGACAACAGTGAAACCACAAACAGGCTGAAGCGTTACAAACCTCTAGATTTAAGTAATTATTAATGTTCAAAATCGTCATTTAATAATAATACGAAATTTAACATATATAAATAAAAATTGATTAATTGTGATTTTCATTTAACAATTACCAATACGGACTTATAGCATATAATACTGATCACTTAAAAATAACACATATTACTAAATCACGATCATACTGTCGTTTTCAATGTCATTTTAAAATTAACTGTGGAACTTCTTCAATATGACCTTTAGATATTATTTGGTTTGAAAGAAGGATATTTGAATTCACTCTGATTTTTATATAGAAATATTTTATTAGATATGTAAGAGAGAAGATTTGTTTTGAACAAATTTTTGTCTCTGATTTTAACTAACACCGACAATAATAACAGAGTTATTTACAAGAGAAGAGATTTGTTTTGAACAAATCTTTGCATCAGTTCTTTAACTATAACCAACAACAATAACAGAGTTATTTACAAGCATCTTAAATGGTCGTTTATTTAAATTATCGTGTTTTTACATGAATGAAACGCATCTTACAAAATTGCCAATTAAAACTAAGGCCAATGTTTTTTTTTCATGTTCATTTAACATACGAAATGTCATACAGCAATTTTCTACTGAATTACATGTTAATTAGAATCGAATGTGATCTTGAGAAAATGTAACAACACTATTACGACACTTCAACACAAAGTGAACTCAAAATAAAATTATTTTTGTAAAAAGATCTTTGATCTTAAAGTTTTTCATTTATTGTTTGATTATATCAGGGGTGTCCAGAGGTGTCCAGAGCCGCACCTAAACTTTTTGGTATAATGATTTTTTTTTAAATATCAGTCATAATATAAAATATATATAATATTTGTGTTTTGTTGTGGCTCAACAAGACTCTTGAAGAGCCGCAAGCGGTTCGCGAGACACAGTTTGGCCACCCCTGCAATATATATTCATTCATATAATAATGTTAACAATATACGACAATATAAAATGTATGCGTTTCATTCTATTCATGATTTATATATTTTTTATTTGTCTTAAATTACGTTTTACAAACAAATTAAATAATCTAAATGCAAGCAAATATTGAACAACTTTAAATTAAATACAAAAAAT
Organism: Nicrophorus vespilloides; assembly: GCF_001412225.1. Classification (NCBI taxonomy): domain Eukaryota; kingdom Metazoa; phylum Arthropoda; class Insecta; order Coleoptera; family Silphidae; genus Nicrophorus; species Nicrophorus vespilloides. Next base: position 4,110 of record NW_017098319.1, on the reverse strand, counting down.
GTAATACTTGGTGAAATTCGTAATTACAGAAATACCGATATTTTGACTATGTAATGTAGAGAACAACACGCAATTACAACATAGAAATTATCAACAATTTAGCAACCTGTATAGTTCCAAACCACTGAATCTATCTAATAGATTTGATTAACACCTGCATTGTACTCTATTATTACATAACTAAGGCAAATTGCAATACACTTTCCTATAATTGTCAACAAAAAAATATATTTAAAGAATTTTTTAAAGTGTACACTTACAAATAAAAAAAATATTACATTCTATCTAATTATTACAATATGTATTGTTTTTTAAATATGTTTATTGTTTATATTTAGGAAAAGAAAAAAAATATAATTTTTGTTGAAATTTTTCTGAAAAAATAATAATTAAATTGATATAATTAAAACAATTTATCAATATTGCAAAACGATTTGCGATTTTTCTAGAATAATATGTTTTGCTCAATAATTGTTTACAATTAATTCTTAATTTATTTCAAAATGTTTTTATAGTCAACGTTTTTTTTTAAATAAATTAATTTAATAATATGCAAACAGCAATTCAAGAAATAAATTATGTAAATTATAGTAAAATACTATGAATTAGTTTGTATTAATTAATTTTTTGAGAAGATAATAAATATTTAATTATCACATTATAATGTAAATAATATTATAATGCCAGTGATTTTCAAACAGTTTACTGTGCGATAATCTTCCTTCCAATAAAGTACAATAAGTACTTAAGTATGTCTTTAAATTTAAATATTTGAAAAACAACAAAATTATCTTAGGACAGAAAGACCTATGGTCAATAGTGCCTTGTAGCAATTGACTTTTTTGTTTCATTATTATTATATGGAAATGTTAAATTATGATTTTTTGTTCCAATCAAAATGCCTAAGAAGTATTATTAGGGCTGCGTGGTTCATCAAGAATAAACAAATTCATGAAGATCTTCATATAGATATTGTCGTGGATACAACAACATTTAATAGTAGATAGACTGGAGTCATATGCTTATGTTCTGGCTATTGGCCTACTCGACAACAGTGAAACCACAAACAGGCTGAAGCGTTACAAACCTCTAGATTTAAGTAATTATTAATGTTCAAAATCGTCATAATTTTAAATATCCATCGGAAAAGATTATCCATTTAATAATAATACGAAATTTAACATATATAAAAATAAAAACCATGATAAAGTGTGTTTTGAATTTTTTTAAATTCCCCCGACTTATGAACAACCATTTGGAACGCAACTAGTTTGTAAGTCGGGGAATACCTGTATAGTCAAAACTCTTCTTAATATATATTTTAATAAACTAAAGTCATATTAAATAAACAGTCAACTTATATACAAATTGAAATCACAATTTCAAATATAAGTTTAAAGTTGATTAATTGTGATTTTCATTTAACAATTACCAATACGGACTTATAGCATATAATACTGATCACTTAAAAATAACACATATTACTAAATCACAATCATACTGTCGTTTTCAATGTCATTTTAACATTAACTGTGGAACTTCTTCAATTTCGTCTTCATTTCCTTAGTCTTCATGGCTAACAAGATTTTCTAAATATTCCACTGATTAACCATCATTGATAATTTCAAAATCTATTGATTCATAACTTGAAATTTAAATGTTATTTTTTTCTTATAATACTAATTCTGACCATATTTAAAATCCATTTATGCATTTCTTAGTGATTTCTTTCCAAGAACTTTTTAATGGTGTAGTTTTTCCCAAAATGTATTCAATTAAATTGCATGTTCAACCAATATAATAAGATTTAACCCATTACAGCCCAATTTTTTTCTTAAAAAAAAATAATTTTGTTTTATTCAAATCTTTATAAAAGCACTTCTTTACTCATAAAAAAAACGTCTTACCTGTTTTTTCTTTATTCAATATTACCTACTGTTTTAATCGTCGAAAGAAAAAATTGTGTTTAAAAAGGAAAGGGTTAATTGATGTTATTACTCTTTGATGCAAAGATTGAATCAGAGATGTTATATTTGCTGGTAGAAACATACGTTCTAAAAATTAATGTAAAATAATTAAATTAGTTATATAAAAAGATATTATTTCTTGATCTTAGATTTGCTCTACTTCAATATTTTCCTCTCATATCATTAGACTGGACTTCATTGTTACGTATTCTAATTACCTCGCAAGATTACAAAGTATTTTTTTGTAAGAAAAACATACAAATGAAGATAACTGAGAATGTCTCACGTTTCTGTCATTTATTTAAATTGGATTTCCTTAATGCTATTGTTTATAAATCCTAATGCCAGCAATTACATATGAAGAAAGTTTCCCAAGAAGGAAAACATTTATTTATCTTATAATTTATTATTGACATTTTTTTCATATTAAAGAAAAAATCATCATGATGGTAACTTTCCACCGCGATCTTAAATTTACTCATCAATTTACAATCTGTTCATCAATGTGAACATTGCTGAACAGATTGTAAATACAATTACTCGACATAAAAAATTCTCTATAAGCACTAGATAATGCAAAATACCTAAGATTGACTTTAAATATGTGACATAATGTAAAAAACAAACGTTTTATATTACAACACAAATTTGTAATAAATATATAAATCAATTTATTGTTGTCAACAACTTTTGTTGTTACGGAAAAATTAATGATCTGAAATATTGTTTTTCGTTAATTAATCCGCTTAATGATTCAACGTAAGAAGTTGTTTATATTTAAAGAACATTTCGAATATCCTGAAATGGCATTTACATTCGTCCTTTTGCAGTAAATATTGTTATATCAATGATATCTTGTACATTTTTTTTTATTTGTAAAAAAATATATTTGTCAAGGGTACGCAATTACTTTATGTTGAATGCAAACAAGTTGGATAACGATGAGATTAATTTATTGGTACATCATAAAGTCGCGTTTCTGTAGACTATTAAATAAATATTTATAGGGCGGCCGGGGCTCGAGGTAACTGAAGAAGCCATTCATTTTACATTGTATTGCTGCAAATAATGGATCCAATATTTCATAAATATTCTAAGAGCGTCAGGAATAAATCGCAGACAAAACACACTTACTATATGCAAATACTTAATTGCAAAATATTTCGTATTTCAAAATATTTATTCTATCATTGTTTAAGTTATAAAAGAATCAATATTATATTAGGTTTTACAAATAACAATGGAAATTACCATAATATGTCAAGATCTACATTATTCTTTATATAAAAGAATCATCCACTTCCTTATTACTTTACCTAACTACCTAATTACCATTACTTAACTTTCGATCAAAAGTTAAATACGTCGAAAATATTTAGAAATTTTGAATAATGTAAATAAATTCTAAGTTTATTATTTCAGATTTTGCGTAGAATAATTTAAGTTACTCCTCTTTCACTTAAGTCATTACTTCAATATAGATTGGGAAAAAAGTTGTGAATTTGAACTATTTGATATATAAGCATATATTTAGATTTAATTATTGAACTCTATAGATTTCGATTTTCGATCAATCCAAGGGCGAAAACATTGAAAGAAAAAACATTGACTGCAAATGGCTTTAAAATCTCCTTTCCTACATTAATTTCTACTACATGACACAACTAAATTATAAGGGAAGAGGGATTTTTGAACTTAACAACAGGAATAGTTAAATATTAACCTAAAAATGTTATATGTATATACAATTGTAATTTTTACCTAAAAAGTCATGTTTGAAATAAAAGAAACAAAATATTTGTAAATAAAACTATTGTCACAGCTATTAGAACCTTGAGTTAAATAATTTTGAAAAAGGAATTGTAAGACAGATCTGGAAATTAAATAAAAGTTAACTAGTTTAAACACAAATGGAAATTTGAACTTATAAATTATCCAAAGATTTTAATCAAACGACTAAGGAATATTATTGGGGACAAGTGGTTCATCACAAATACATGAAAAAATTTGGTTTTACTTAACTTTATTCGTTACTTGGTCGATTTAAGATTTATCTGAGACTATGCTCATCATATTAAGATTCTTATAAGACTGTTGTGTCCAACCATTATTATTGTAATTGTTATTATTAGTATAGTGTATT
>NW_017098318.1:0-4648 GCF_001412225.1 Nicrophorus vespilloides | reverse complement strand
GTGCTTGTTACTAAACTAAAAACGAAATTCCCTATATCCAAGGGATTCCAGAAAAACATAATTAAAATTTCCCGTTTCCCGGGAACTTTCAACAATCCGGGAAAAGTTACCTTAAAATCATAAAAATTTTATAATTGTAATCTGTGATACACAAATATAATAACAAAGTTTAGCTCATTTATCAAAATTAAAGAATTAAATTACAAAATGATAACAAAAAGGCTTTAACATAAACAAAATTCAATATTTTAGGCCCAATAGAAACATGTAAAGAAATAAATGTTATATATTTTCAAAATATCATTATTTTTTTTAAATTACTAAAAAGTTTATTAAACTATTTTCTATAGCTAAATCTCAGTAATTATGTAATGAATTTAGATTTAATTTTTGTTGTATTTGAATATTATAAAATCAAAAGAGAAATAATTGAAATCTATTTAGAAATACAGTGGAACCTCGCTTAACGAACAAAATGAATTGTAAGAAAAATGACTCGCTTAACGAGTGACAATGAGAAGAGAAGTCCCGGATTGCGCGCCTTCTACATCATTGTGTACACATATTATGTGTATTTTTGAATATATTAACCATCTTCGATTTTCTTTCTTTCTTTCTTCATAAAGAGACCTCCACCAAGTCTGCGAATTGATACAAGTAAAATAAACAAATATAAACTCACTTCACAGTGTGAATTGGAAAACAGTTCCTAGTGTTAGTGGTCATTCTAGTTACATCTTAGTGTTGTTTGTAATCACAAAATTTCCAAACTTGTGTTCAGACATGTTATTTGCGATTTTTTATGCAAAATATAATAACAAACTTTTCAAATTAATATTGTTCTCCGAATAAAAAGCTAAAGAATAAAAAGAACCATAGATATGAAAAGCATAATCATGAAAAATCGAGACCAAGTTATACTTTTTTTTTCTCCGGCATGGAACGGATTAACAAAATTTACATTGGTTTATAAAATCCGGAAATTTTGGAACGAATTAAACTCGTTAAGCGAGGTTCCACTGTAATTTGAATAATTAAAAATTCGATGTAATGTATAACGTTTAATTGTGAGATTCGATTTTTTTTCTCTTGAAATAATCAATTCAATCTTACAATCAAGAATGTCGTATATTTCAATTGAATTCAATTATATATATTTGACCCTCAACACTCGAGCTGAATGCATTTGACGTATCCCAATTGAAATTTAATTTGGTTTAAATTAATGATCGTCGGATGACTTTGGAAAAGATGTGAAATAAATATCACGCACTATCGATATGTTAATTCTACATGAGCGCAAATGAAACATAATAATATACAAATTAATAAGTTTGAAACAAATAAAAAAAAATACCTTTCAGTTTTTCTACTTATTGTAAAATATTTAAATCAATTATATTTATTTACCAGAGCCTCAAAGTCATTTAAAAACGAACTAACTTAAGAACTGTAAAAGCTTAACTAAATTGACATTTTGTGGACTAAATATGGGTAAATGGTAGTGTTTATACATTTAATAAATACACGACTTATGAACTCACGAGTTACGAACAAAATATTAAAAGCTCTAAATTGTTACAAGGAGTGATAAAAAAATAACTGTGCAAACAAAATTTGATAATTTATTTAATAAAATATTATATTTTTGGAAGATGTACTCTATCTGTTTTGTTGCATTTGTTTCTTTTATCGTTTTTTATTATATAATTGTGAAAGTATTACATTTAAAAGTATCTGTAAGTATTTTGTTTATTTTAAAGTGTGGTAAGATAAGTATATTTTGAAATTTTTAAAATACCCCCGATTTACGAACAACCCTTTGATGGTATACCTGTTTAGTTAACTTCTGTAAGCTATAAGTAGGCAATGAATAGCATTATGTGGTTTGCATAGTGCGTATTCGATCAGTGCGAGTTTAATATAGTTCGGATTGAATTACAAAACAATGATCTTTTTTTATATACAGTCAAGTCTCTTTTTGTGCGTCGATTAGTCCGGTTTCAAACAGTGCGGGTTAATTTAGAATTTTTGATATTTTTACTATATATAAATAAAAATAATAATGCAGCGAAATAGAAGTAAATAATAAAAAAAATCATGAAAGTAATGATATTTTTGCTGTTTACTTTTATGCAGTTTTAAAGTCATTGGTTTGGTTTCAAACAGTCCGGGCTATTCATAGTTCTTGTAAGTAATGATGACAATTAAACTTTTATATAATTATAATATATTGGAGGAATGTGTGATAGTTTTTCTTAGTGACACTTTTAAATGATTGAACTATATTTTATTTTCAATTCTATAAATAATTATTCAAAGTTAACACTAGAAGACACAAAATTTCATGTAGAAATAGTTAGTATTTGAATAATATATAGTTGGCCGTAAAGCTAAAAGCCGTATAACGAATCAATCATCATTTTAATATTTTTATTTCATCAAAAAATGAACAGTACAACATTTGTTTATATTTTCGTATAACAAAACTTTGAATACCAGAATTAAAAAAGGCCATTATAGCCATTAACAATGAATATGCATTATCAACTCATTATTTATTCGAAAAGTGACAATATTCGCTTAATAAAACATCTAATTCTTGTTATGCGATGTTTTTTTTTTAAGTTACTTCAATTACTCAATTAATCTACGAATTGAGAAATAATTTTGAATTATTGTCAAAATTTTAATTCCACTGACAATTCCACTTTACCAATTTTAAATTAAGTTTTAGAAATAATAACGTTATTATTGCGCCAAATTTAAGTATAAATAAATTTGAAAACCTTTAATCTCATATGTTTGTTAATACAGCTTTATCAATTTACCAACAGATAAACATAAAATATCTGCCATACTTACGTAACATTATTACTCTATTGGAATTTAAACTTATTAGCAAACTACTATTCTCTGTAAAAACGTATTTGATGTAAAAAAAAATAACTATCAAGTCATTAGTGTACATAAATTACTCGTTTACAATAATTGCTTGATTGTGTATATAATTACATATAATAAATAAATTTGTTGACTAGACGTTGACTGTTATCGGACGACAAAGTTACGAAATAGCGAAATGCATTATGAAGAACGGCGTATAGCGAGGTATTTGTTATTGCAAGTTGTTTAGTGAGTTGTGCACATATCTTTAAAGCATCACTTGTTTGTCACATATATCGAGCAGTGTTTTCTCACCTTTATAAGCATTTGCAAAATGTATTTAGTTACAACCAATTTCTTGAAGAAATAAAAAACGGGATACATAGTAGAGTTTAAACAGTATCAATTATTTATTTATCGAACGTAAATTAACAACAAATCAAACATTTATTGAAGGCATAAATAATTTCAGTGAACGGGCAACATCATTATCCGAATATAAAATACGACTTTTGAAAGGACGCACATTTTTTCTCTCCTTTTTCCCGAACGTTAATAAACCTTGCAAGAAAAGAAAAAATCACTATATATTTTAAATCACCGCAAGCGTATATTTATGTATATTTTTCTTCTGCCTCGTCTTCGTTCAATTAAAAGGACGTAACTTTTTATCATTATCAAAACCCGGTCCCGGCTGAATATAAATTTAAATTTTCAAAGTGAGTTGTTTACGATTGGGAGTGAACTGAGAGAGAAAGAGAGAGAGATATATGTACTCGAAGGCTGTGGATGCTAATATGACCGGGTGATTGGGTTACCAACATATAGCTGTATTCATAAACAATTTAATCTGCCAATTAACTAGTCGATAGCTGAAAGGAATGCATATTTATGAATATTGTTCCGAGCCGGAGATCTCCCATGAGCGGAACTTCAGTGAAACCAAAAAAGAAAAGACAACAACAACAACAACAACAAAATAAGATGAGGAGATGGTGAACACACGGCCTCGGCCCGGGGAGCAGTTATAAATCCATAAAGCTATATAATGATCTCTCACCGTGGTTGGTTGCTTCTCCGACCTCAGCAGCTCTCTTGGTGTGGTCCCAACCATTTTGTTATCTACATGCATATAGCAAACATATACATATTAATTTTATGGTTCTGTTTTTGAATTCGTTCGATGTTTATTTGATGAGCTCGCTTCCACCAATGCTCGAGGAGACCACTAAATAAATAAATAAATAAATAAATGAAGCTTCAACAGTAGCAGCACGCCTAAATGCGTGATGATTCTTCGGACTTTCCTCGCAATAGCAGCGACCATTATAAATTCAATTTAAATTAAAAATCTCAACTAATATTTATCGATGCGTTGACCGATTTTTACGAGCTCACAAATACAAGATGGACTGGATTATCGCCTAGCACGAGAGAGATATGTTTCAATAAACGTTGCCTGCATCTTAAATATCATTTTTAATTGGGTATCTGCAGATACGAGCTACCTAAACTCTTTAATATTCATATAAATCTTCTGCAACGGCATGCTTATTCGAAATTATTTGATGGGCGTTATTAATAATTTATTAATTTATTACAAACAACACGGCATTCCCACAGCATAGTCTCCTTCTAACGCTGTTGAAGAATAAAAAGCTACTACAAGAATCATATCACATTACTTAAGTACAGTTACACATCAGACGATCACAAGGTAAAACCTATATTACTTTAAAGCAGCGGTCGGGGAACCGGGGTA
>NW_017098317.1:0-66684 GCF_001412225.1 Nicrophorus vespilloides | reverse complement strand
GGTGCCGGTGAATCTGGATCAAAGTTAATAAAAAATGATGCTAGTTTGCCTTTTATGGTGTAGAAAGCGGGTGTCGTATATGTTGTAAAGATCTGATCTTGTTGATTTTGATATATGTTTTCTAGCGGTTGGCATCTGTGGAAGAACCGGAATTGGTTCATTTAAGTCAGCAACAGGAGAATAATGATTAAACTTCATAAAAGAATATGATAGTTCACTAGATTTATGGCATTATTCATATGTTGATGGTAACTACCATCATACACCCATTAACATTCAACGCTTTTTATTAGTATTTATCTGGGTAGTATGGAAATTCAATAAATTAGTAATACAATAAATAGTTGTATATCTACACATTGGTATCTGTCTTCTTGTGGTTAGCGTCTGTGGAAGAATCTTACTTGGATTAGGTAAATCAGGTGCGGTGAATCTGGATCAAAGTTAATAAAAAATGATGCTAGTTTGCCTTTTATGGGTGTAGAAAGCGCGTGTCCATTCCATTTGTACAGTTTCCTAGGTACAGCTACTTTTCTCTGCTCATGTAGCTTGCTAGACGAAATTTTGGAAACTTCTCAACACTTGGTTTCATCAAAATTTAAAATTCGTGGAATGTGAATTCCTAGCCTCTTTGATGTTATTAATATCAGCAATATCTTTTGGTTGGTGATCAATTTAATGAACTTCCTAGATTAAAAACAAATGCTTTTTACATATTCCAATAAAGTTGGATAATTTCTGTTGTTAATATTATTAACATAAATATGCTAGTATTTATCACTTAATATAATTTGTTTGATAAATTAAAGCAACTAAAAAATGGAGAACAAATAATCAAGTGTAAGATTTTGTTAGAATGGTAATAGAAGCTGCAACCAACCATACACAACGACAGACGCCGTTAAGTAACCCGCTTAGTAGTAGTAGTGCAAATGTTCAAGTCGACCGACAATGTCGCATGTTCAAAAGATGTTAATACAGTTAATATAATTAATACATAAGATTATAGTTCTTTCTTTACCGAAAACTTCCAATCATAACAACAGTTTTGATCACATAATCTGGAACAAATATTCATAGTAAATTGAAATAATTATTTATCTCTTTAATGTGCTAGTAATAGACTTGTGAATTATAATAATTGCGAATTATGAATTATATATTCTACGTATCTCTTGGTTAACTAAATACAATTTATAATTTTCTACACGTTATGAAATTGTAAATTTATTTTTTATTTCCGTTAATATAAGTACAATATAACGTGTAGAACATTATAAATTATATTTTTAATTGAAATATAATTTGTTTTTTCTTAATATTTAAGGATACTATATTTAACTTCAGGTTGTAAAAAAATCTGTATAAGGTTATTAAACTCGTTTTAATATTATTTAACTTTTTCTTAAAAAAGTTAAATAATATTTAATAGACTAGCCCAGTGGTTTTGAAACAGCGAAAATTCTGATATATTAATATAAAGTCCGCCCCGAGATAAACCAATGTGCACCGCAATGGGCACCGCTGTAAAATTTTGATATATTACCGAAATAAACCGAAAAAGTTTAGGAACCCCAGGACCTGCTTTTTGAATTTTTGAAAAGCTATTCACAATTACTTAACCCTTAGTAATTGAAATTTATTTTACTAAATCTGCATATAAAATATATGTTTATTTAAGAAATAATATACTGATGTACCTAATCCAAGTAAGATTTTTCCACAGACGCTAACCACAAGAAGACAGATACCAAGGTGCGTCCCAGGACCAGGGCTGACGGCATCGGGAGAGCCTCGTACTCCAAGATGTCAAAAAGAAAGAAAGAAAAATATAAAGAATTAACGATTATGTAGTAACTGGAAACAAATTCCAGTGACTTGATATTAATGATAATGAACCGGAAAATGATCCAAAACCTACTCCTACGTGCTCCGTGGTGTCCACCGATCAATTAGCGAGGATGTGAAGGACGCACTCGAACCGCGCGGCCTCGAGGCAGTCAAAGTTTGGAGGATCACCTCCAGACAAACCGACCTCAACGCGGGAGTTCCCCAAGGAGCCATCCTCTCACCAATTCTCTTTAATATCTTTTGTAGCGACATCCGCGCCCCTTCTCAGACAACATGCCACTTCCAACAGTTCGCCCCAAAAATCACAACTCATCGGCTTCGAACACCCGCGAACCCACCGCTTCCGCGACACACTACTCTCCACCAACCTCTGGAATGAAAACATCACCGAAACACGGTGCATCACCTACCTCGGCATCCAACTTTCCCACATGGTCAACCCACTACCCACAATCACGCAAACCATCCGCAGAGCCAGGCAGCGACTTAATCTGATAATCCGACTTCGCACATCTCTCGGCGGTTGTCACCCCAAAACCCTATTCCACACCTACAAAACCTTCATCTACCCTGTTCTCACCTATTCCTCCATCATCCTCTCAATTGCTTCCCAATCAAGCTTTCTACTACTAACGGACTACTAACGGACTACTAACTGAGACTATTGTTTCAATCCCACCATTTGGAAACCAGTGGATCAAATTGTACCGGGCCGGCAATAAAACTTTAAATTATTTCCATTTTTTAAGTCACTAGAATTTAGAGAGTTAAAATATTAAATCACTTTATATTCACTTTTTGGTGTAACTGTATCAATTTTTCATTTAACAAATAACTAAAGAGGTATCGTCATAAGCATCCATATTTGAGTTGATTACCGTCATATGTCTTCCTGTTTCATGATAATTGAATTAGATTAATATATATCTCAGTACATCCTGGATTCTATATTCTAATGTGCAATATCCCAAAAAAATATATTATTTCACTGTGTTATTGCGGAAATAATAGTTGTGGCGAAAAAATGGAATGAATATGTCCATTTACACGTTTATTCTCGCAAATTGATGTTTTGTCTAATACAAGCTTTTTTATCGTCATATTGTTTCTTTAATTTACATGATATATTTATCTCAACACTAATATCTAAGTAGTCACGAGTCATGGAGCCATCCTATGAGCTCCATGACTCGAAGAAAACTTTTCCTTGTCCCATAAATTTTAAATAGCAATTTAGAGAAAATATTTATATTGTTATTATTTAGTATTATCTTGTAAATAAAATTGCTATTTATTTATTTACAGATTATTTACAGATATTTTAACCAAATTCTTTAGATTAACATTATAAATTTAATTCCAGGAAGTTAATAATATGTTGCATCTATTTTATTTATTTGACACAATTTGTGCCGAGGTGAGGTGAGACACAAAGATATCAATATTGAAAATATTACAAATACATGCTTCCAATAGCTCCTTTGGTAGAGGTTAGATGATTCCAGTTCAGGGTGTTACAAATCCAAGATCAAGATATACGTGTGATGCACCATTTCAATTGTTGCAATAAGATTGCTCGACACGTATTCTTTGTACAGTTCAGCTTATTGCTGTAGGCGTTAACTATGTAGTCGTGCAATTACAAGTGCTATCGGTAAGAGGCAGCTCGCTCAATTTTTTGTTTAGTGATTTGATCTTTAGCGATGCAGGCCCTGGCAGTTAATGCATTTGTTGCTTTTCGGACAAGCATCCGTAGCGTGCGTAATTTCTTGTCACCTCACGCAAGAGATAGGAACTGGTGGCGGTAGGGTGATCTTAACTGCCGTGAAATGTTTGATTTTGTAGAAGCTTTTATGAAGGAGTTTTTAGAAAGAGTCCGTGGATCCAGTTTATATACGAATTTATTATGTTGGCTGGCCAGTCACTGTTGAGATATGTGTTCGATTGGAGCTGATTTAAGGTGATGGCTAATCTTAGCATTCGTATTGTTTTGATTCTTTTATGTGAGCGCACAAAACAACGATGTGGTGTAAGAATTATTGGTAGACACATTAGTAAGGTTTCCCCAACCAAAGCTTGAAATGTTTTATTTAACAAAATGCCAGTTGAGATCTTGACGTTGCCTCGTGGGTATTTGAAGAGAATATGTTGTCGTAGGTTATATTGATTCATGGCCGTGTGTTTTTTTAAGTATTTTTCTCGTCTCTTTGACTGATATCACTATCAGTTTTGTTGGTTTTTGGATTTAGTGTTAGTTTGGAGAAAGTGAAATATTTATTTTAAAAAAAGTACTCAGCGCTTTCGAAGAACAACCGTACGAAACCGCGTATAGAACTGAACTGACTTTGAATAATTTATTGGAAAAAGTAAATAACGTATTATATTTTTATTTATTCAATATAGACAGCCTGTTACTAATGACGTAATTATTGTTTCCGAGATCACCAACAGACATGGCTAATATTAAAATCACAAAGTTCTAGCTCTACACACATCAAAGGTGAACTACCATCATTTTTTATGGTCTAGTCTCTCCGGCTGCAGGTTTACCTAATCCAATTCCGGTTCTTGCTTAGAAGCCAGCCACAAGATGACAGATACCAAGAGTAACAAAATCAAATCTTTATAATATATATGATAAGAATTTTAAATTTTGATCAAATTCACAAATTCACAAGCTACAAAAGCCGATACAATATTGTATGTTCCTACAATTTATTTTATTTCACAATATTAAAGCGCAAATAATTCTTCTATAATTTATGCAGCTAACTGAAAAGGCTTCTATTAAAAATCGTACTGTATAGGTTCATTTTCTCGTTTACCCCAGTAATTTGGTGCTTCGTCTAGCACAAGCATATTTGAACATTTTTGTTTCTCCGATTTCTATGATATGTTTATCTGAACATTAATAATGTATATTATAGTTAGAATATAAATGGTTATAGTATAATCTATTCATGGCGATATTCCAAATGACATTTTTCAATGACATTATTTAATATTTACAATCTTTAGCAAATGAAAAAGTTTTTGTTATTAATACAACAAAGGCAGCATTTTAGTAATAACGTACTTTTATTGGTATATAAATAAAAATTGTATTAATGATTCATTGAATTTCCACACTGCCTAGGTGATTACTAAGAAAAAGGAATGATGATTATTGAGGGTTGGATGGTAGTTTTCACCACTATACCATACCATAAAATCAAAATGTATACTATATAATCTTATGTCACAAAAATTAGTTCAATTTCTTAACTACATCAGTTCCCAAGAAAACAAACAGACATGGCTCAGATTAATAACACAATTCAATGTTGGGGTTCTGCACCCATAAAAGGTAAACTAACTTCATTTTTTTAAAACTTTAATCCTGATTCTCCATCTGCTGACTTGCCAGATTCTCTGACTGTTGGCTTACCAGAACCAAGTCCGGTTCTTCCATAAACGCCAACCGAAAGAAGACGGATACCAAAATCTACAGGATCAGATCGTTATAACACGTACGACACATTCGGGACACCGAAAAGGCCAGGAATTCATATTCCAAAAAATTAAATTTTGATGAAACCATTGAAATATTCAGTGCAGACTTTTCCAAAAATTCGTCCAGCAAGTTACATAGGCCGAGAGAACTGGTAGTACCCAGAAAACTGTACAAACGAAAATTGTATTTAAGAAGCGAATGTGATAGTTTACAATCAGCGGAATCAATTATCAAGAAATCGAAACATCTTTACACCTGCGTATTCATAAATGTTTTTTTTTTCTCTATGTATTTATATATGTACTTCTATGTTTGTTGTAATATATACTGTTATTTATTAATTTAAATATTAAGGAATTATTTTTATTTATTTAATAAATAAAAATAATAAATGTTTATCTTTTTTTTTTCATTTGACTAATAACTAAAGAGTTTTATTTCACTGTGTTAATTCGCAAATAATAGTTTTGACGATATCTTCCACTCAAAAGTCTTGCTATGAGAAATGTAGACAATAAAAGTAGAAGGGTGGTAACAGGATCCCCTTGGAATTTGACTTTTTTATCCATTTATATTTTATCACTAAACTATTTTATAACTAATCTATGCGTCGGCAACTATTTTAGAGCAATTTTTAAGATATTAAGACTAATAAGCCGCATATAGCGTTACTTGAGTGTGAGTGAAGGAGAATAGTAATGCAATATGTAGATCACAAGTAGGTGTACTATAATAGTTTCATGATTATTTAAGATATATCAAAATATTTTTTTAACGTTATTATTTATTATTATAATATTTAATTCGTACAATATTTTAGAAAACATGTAGACTGATTATTTATACAAAAAAAAGATGATTTCTTTGCGTAACCTTGGATTTTAACTAATTTTATATAAACGAAGGCAATTTTGTCAATAAAGCTTTATATTATCTCACACAAATCAGTTCCTTTATGCTTGGAAAATTCGACGAGGCCAAGTTTTCCATCTCCTTCACAGTCAGGGGCATCCCCATCCATCGACCACCACCCAGCAGCAATATATTTCCCAAAAGCAAATCAATAAGATTAGTCCGGAGTTTTGAATTTATTGCAACCAGTTTATGTGGGTGATGAAGGGGTTGCGTATTGATACGTAAACATACGCTCCGATAATTTATTATATTTGTTTTATCGAGTTTACTTCTCAAAATCTACGAAACGATATATCCACCCCGTACAAAAACACACAGTCTATGTGGGGTAGACATTTTACATATTCCAACGGAACGCTGAGAGAAAATCGCATCCACTTTATTCACTGCATTTTCTTCCATTCCAAAGAATTTTCTCGCGCGAAAGAGGAAGAAAGAAATACGAGCCTCATCCATTACATTATATTAAAAGTAATTTAAAACTCGCCGGATATTCGATTCGTATTTCTTTTATCTGACCTCTCAAACCGTTGGTCGCGCAGATAATGCTTCCAGATTTCCAACTTTCATTCCAAATAACGTTTTTGGTTTACCGAAAACCAACGACTTAATCGATCTTCGCTGAAATTGCATTTCCACTCCTACAGCGAATTGCTAAATTATTATCAGATGGACGACTTTAATGCTCATCCAAGTTGTATTTTTTATATATATATCTTCGCAACATTTTGTACCGCTTGGAATAACAGCATTTTGATGTGTTAAAATAAAGATATTAAAACATCAAAAACGCATTTGAAGATTT
The DNA here is from genome assembly GCF_001412225.1 of Nicrophorus vespilloides. Classification (NCBI taxonomy): domain Eukaryota; kingdom Metazoa; phylum Arthropoda; class Insecta; order Coleoptera; family Silphidae; genus Nicrophorus; species Nicrophorus vespilloides. The sequence continues at coordinate 59,620 of NW_017098317.1, read as the reverse complement.
CATATTAGAAGTAGGAAATCACGTCAGGCGCACTTTACGAGTATTAAATTGTTCCACGCTTTATGTCATTATAAATGCGATGCCATCTAAGAACTATTATTAATCCACTTGGTTATATATTTTTTCTTTTGTATTCTCTGCTATTTTATTCCTGGTATTTCTGTTGAAAATTACGGTTTCGGTAAAAGAACAAGGAAAAAGTTGCGTCGATGTTAAAATGTCTGTTGAATATTTCATGATGGCTATCCAGAGAATTTTTATTGGATTATGCCCATTAAACTGGGGACGTGAGAGCATCTCGGCCCAGTACCCGATATTATCGGTTCTCAATTTCCCTAATGCCGGCCGTGCGAAAAGCAAAACTTAGTTAAACGGATATTATTCCGTATATACTTTAGCATGCTTTTTCATTGTTTGAAACGAATAATTTGCATACTTATTACCATTTAAATTCGTTGATATTTATTAAACTTTATTACTTTATATTCTTATAATATATAACATAAATTCATATCTGATTTATAATTACAGTAATCTCTATTTATTTTTAATTCAAACAAAATCAATAACAAATAGATATCAATGTATGGGTATTTCTTCATGTATAGTACTTCTGTTTAATTAAGCACCCATATTTAATTCTTTTTTTTTCCTTGATATATATTTTTCATAATTGAATAAATATATTTATATAATGTGTCTCTATTTTGGCATTTCTAAACTAAACCAAAATTTTCTAGCAAAAGGTTTTTGAAAATTCTTTTTCATTAATGTAATTTTATATTAAGACAATAGTACAATTATTTTATGACATTGTAAATTACTTTAATATTTACCAATCATTTGAGAAAAAGATATTTTTTTCATATCTTTGTTTAGACCGCTCTTATCGTATTCGTGCTATAAATTGTAATATTGCATAGTAAATTGTGAATTGTACATTATGAATATAGAAATTAACATAAATTATTTTGAATGATTTTTATTTATATTAAAAATATATATTTATAAACATTTTGCATGTAAAAATTATAACAAATAATTGACTTTTAATAATATAAACATACCACCTTTTGCACATTACTTTAATCATGAAACTTCCATTATATACTTATTTAATAAATTAAAATTATTAGTATGACTTTTATTGTTGGCATTATATATTTTTCAATAAAACTCTTGATGAAATTTTATTTTCTCTGCTACCGAAGTGATCCTTGCCGTGATTTGTAAAGGAGTTTTGGGTGCCTTTTTTATACTTGAAGTAAGGTCATTAAAAATTTGCTAGTGAAGATAAAATGAAAATACGATAAGCAAATTTCGTCTCCTCGACTTTTGCATTTTCTTTTATGGTTGATATTTTTAATTTTAGCAAACCCAAATAATGAAATAATAATTTAGATACGAATTATTGTATGAATAAACGGATTGAAATATTTGCATTGAAGTCCGATTAATTATATAAATATTGATTATATGTAGTAGAAATCGCCGTTTGTTTTAGGATTTAAACGCACATGCGACTGTTTGATTTTCATTTGCTATTAGCTTCGGATTAATTCATTAACGTTTCTTCTGTTAGGAAATAAACGGCCGTGCCAAAGCCTAGTTTTGTATACTTAATGAAGATACAGATGTGGTTGATGCGCCGGTTTAAAGTATTTAGTGTGTAGCGCTCGCTACACAATTAATAGTAGAGCGCAAGTGAATGGAACCGGTCCAATTGAAACAGTTTGCACGGATTAATTATACAACTTTAATTAATAGTCACAAATAGAATATTTAAAATGAAAGCATGGATGGATGGACGAGCATAGATGAACTGGTGTGGGGGAGGAGTGGAAGTCCTAGGATAGCATTCGTTTGATGTGAAGTTGCGTATAGAAAAGTCCCTTTAACTTTGACAGAAAATGGAACTGTAGGGTAAGAACTTTTTAAAACAGTTTTTCTGTCTCTCCCTTTGAGCAGTCTCGCGTCGTAAATATTGATTCCATTCAATTCAATTTGTGGCTCGTGCGGTCGGAGTGGAGAGGTGAACAAGTTTTCTTCATTCATTACACGGCTCTTAGTGGTTTTCGGGGGTGGCAGTGGTAGCGGTGGTGGTGCCTTCGCACATGGAAAACCTTGTGTCACGGAAATTGCTCGGAGTATGTGCAGAATATTATTCGGAGTGAGAGAGAGGAAAAGGGTGGTTTTCCGATGACGCCCAGCATCGTGCCCCATACATTTAGGGCATATACGGCTCGTTACACTAAACTGTCGTGTTTATCGGCTGCCAGTAATAATGTTCCGTTAATATGTACCTAGTGAATAACAAACAGTATGAGATTATGTTCTGAAAAAGGGGACCGGAGACGCTCGACGAGTTCACCGTCTCATTTGATTCCGTTCCAAGAAGTTGCCAAGGTGTTATATAATCTGATAAACCTTTTTGTGACGACGCCTTCAGTCTCTTACATCATTCCACTTAATTAAAATCATGTATTATAAGAAGAACCTCCTTTAGTCACACTAAATTCAAAGTACATTTTCCGTATGAAAGAAGTTGGATATATAAAAGCCCTTATCTCCGTCTTCGTTGATGTTACATTTTGAGTGTTTATCCATCATCCATTTAGTAAAGAAAATGTCACTTTCTCATTTTAAAATATATAAATAGATGGAATAAATACAAATGTTATCATGCATACATGGAAATGTTATCTAATTGAAAATATTCAATATTTTTTATATAATTACTCGGTAGGCCGAGAAAAACGTGTAAATCGAAATTGTTACATTTTGAATATGAAACTGTGTAATCGAAAAGAATGCAAAATGAAACGCATAATTATGTTGTTTAGGAAGGAAGGTGTACTTGTATTTTTTTATTGGAATAATTATATGATTTGTTTAGGAATAAAAATGAAAACGTGTTTAATAACTAAATCTTAATAGAAGAAAAAAGAAAATTTTACAAAAGCCTATTGATCTTTGTCGTTTCCACTAACAACAATAATATTACTAATAATGATAAATATGATTCTATAGTAATCATGTACGTGGGGTCTAACAAAAGTTCGCTTAGTTGGTTCGCTTAGTTGCATAGTTGGTTTTTATTTTAATATATTTAATTTTCATCCTTTTGAAATTTCTCAACATAATCTCCATATTTTCATTCCTCAAAATCAGCTTTTTGGAGCTTTTCGATATTAGTTCGACATTAACTGCATTAATGATCTCCTCAAGTTTCTGTGTACTACTTACAATTTACCCTCTGATCAGTTTCGAATGAGATAGCAGCTAGCACTTTTGCCCTGGTAAAGTAAATCGACACCATCACTTTTGTTGCTGATTTTTGTGTTCTTGATTTAACTGGGGGATTTGCACCTTCTGCGTTCCATACCATGGACTGCTGTTTGGTTTTCGGATCGTACGTATAGAACCAAGATTCATCACCTGTTACTATTTTCCTAAAGTTGCTAGACTCTCCATTTTCAATTTTTTTAAGAAATATTGGGCAAAACGAACACGTGCCTTTTTCGGTCTTCATTTAAAATTCGTGGATCCCATCGTGCGGATTTATTCGTGTAGCCCAAGTGATGACTTAATATTCTCGACACAGCCATAGCAGTCAAGCCCAGTTCATATGGTAGGTGATGAACTGTGCTTGAACCTGTGTCATTCTTGTATATACGTCAATTTTTGTCTTCACCAAGGCTACATTTGTGTCGTCGGTGAAAGATTTCGGGCGACCATTACAAGATTCGTCCTCAACAGAAAAATGCCCGAGTTGGAATCTTCGAAACCACTTGTAAATGGTTATTTAAAGGGTGTGATATAAATTGTATTCATTTTATTAATTTTGCGAAATTCTTTTGAAAAATGTTGCAACTTTTTTTTATGTTGTACAATTTTATTCACAATCTGTTCAACAATGTGAACATTGAGAAAATTTAAGATCGTGGAAATTAAATGGATAATCTTTCCGGGTGGATAGTTACCATTATAATGATTTGATATTAATTTGTTGCTTGGCTGTCGTCTTGTGGGTTAACTTCAGTTGTATATTGATGCTCTGCGATTCAACTATTTCCTTTGACTGTGAATCTGCTGCTATCCTTAACACTGTTATTGTCCATCGACTTGGCTGTAGGTCGATATGCTAAACCTTATCTGTGATGAACGATTTACCTATTGCTTGATTTCTCGGTGCTTGAGAGGACTTACAAAAGACCAAGATTCGAACTGGCGTCTACGAAATCGTGGGTAAGGCGACTTAACCATTCAGCTATTAGTCGCCCTATTGCAACTTAAACAAAAATAAATGTTAATAAATTGCTTAATAGCTTAGCATATTCTATGGTCATTATATATTTTAATATTTCTAATTAACTCTCCGTTACTCGCGAGGCATCTGTTAGACACCAGTAGGTACAAACCAAACATAACTTTTAAGACTGGAAATGCACCTTCATCATAATAACTGACAATTTGTAAAAGCACATCACGCCGTTTTAGAGAAATGCATTGATTAACAGCAAAATATTCCTAGAATCGTGTCAACAAGACGCAACAAGAGTAGTGGTTTTATATTATTTTATTTTAACATTTATGAAAAAGGGTAAGTTTTAGTTATTAAAAAATATATATAATGAAATTAAAATGAATCATCGTTTATAGATGTAACGAAAAAATGTTTCTGATCCAAAACAATCAGACGATGAAGATATTTTTTTAATATTCTTATAATATAAAAATATATAATATGTTTTATTTTTTCTTTAATATAATCAATTATATACTATTTAACGTAGTTTCTCAGATACCAGGCGAGTAACGGAGGGTTGAAAGGTAAAATATGGTATAAAATACACATAAATCTTCAATTCTTTTATATAATAAAATCTACAAAAAATGAATTTGCAAATGTGACAATCAGAAGCCAGAATAGATATTTTTATCATTTTTTTAAATGGAATATGTTTATTTATACTATAACAAAAAGAAGAAAATCAAATATAGAATTTGATTTATTTCGTTATTGTAATACTGAAACAAGATAAAGAAGACATTTGTTTAGATAGTGAATTTTGGTTGGTTTGTCCCCAGAGTGTAAAAAGAGAGTATCTTATTGAAGGAGCTGCTTTATCCAAAGAAGGGATGAACTATAGCTTGTAAAAATGATTTACATCGTAAAGGATGTTCAGTGTTGTAAATAAAATGGCAGAAAAATACACAAAAGACAAAACGTATAAATTATAATGTAATCACAATGTTTTCATTTACGGCGTTACTCGAATCTACGAAAGTTAGTATTTAGTTCACAACATTGAATAAGAAATTATGTGAATTCTAAATAAAACCACTATACAGTGGAACCTTGCTCAACTGTAATCCGTTCGAAAATTTCCGGATTTTTACTGGAATAGTGAAACATTTTTTCCCGTATAAACTAATGTAATATACGATAATGCATTCCATTTTGGATTCATTTTTCTTACAATTTATTTTTCTCGTTAAGCGAAATGCTCATTAAGCGAGGTTCCACTATACAATTTTTTTAACGATAGGAATAGGATTCCATAACATCAAATATTGTTTTCTTCTTTTCCCCGTTTGTATTAGGTAATGTCTTCGTTATTTCGTAACAAGTTATTGTTGAAATATATTAATACAAATCAGTTTTTTCTTATGTATTATTTGTTTTGTGCAAGTTTTCAGACATAAATATTGAAAATGTTATATAAATGTGGATTATTTAAATTAAATTTAAAATCTTATTTTTAAAATTAATCAAACGTCGTGTTAAAAATGTGATAGTAATATTTAACAAAGAATGTAATTAAAAAATAATACGTTAGATGTATACTTTACATATCACTATGTTCTAGGAAAACGGTCATTAACTGAGAATACAGTGCTTCACTTGATTATGAACTTTGTAGTCTCCATGATTAACCCAACTTTAAGAAAGTTACGACCATCATTTAAGAACATAATAGTGCTATGTAACAGAAATAATGGAGTCATTTTTCTGACGTTAAATTTTCAATTTTCTAAGGGAAAACTTATCCTATAGTTTATATAGAGTACAAAATTTTAAATTCATCTTTCAAATACATTAAAATGTACTATCTATCAAGAAATTATATAATTAAAAAACAATAATTGATGCATATAGAAATATATAGAGAATTAGGAGTTCTATTCTTATAGGACCAAGGACTATTTTATTGTAATTAGTAATTATTGCAATAAATTGTCTTTCAATAAAAAATACGTTATTCTGGCAAATTTTTAAAGTTTCTATTTTCCAAAAATAAATCGACCAATATGAATTACATTCTAGCTCACTATACGACTGCTATTGGCTATATAACAGAATCAAAAACCATTACATATTTATTTAACTATTAACAATACTATACTACTTTAACAATAAATTTTCCGTTTCTCTTGAAAAATTAACTTCTATTATATAGTATAATTTTGGAAATTATAATAATCAAGAATTTCAATAAATAATGGACAATATTTGGACAATAATTATAGAGATATTACATAGACGTTTTTTACCGAAAAAAAACTTTTTGTATCAATTTAATTTTCATGTTAATAATAGCGTATTCACTTTGTTATTTTTAAATAACTTTTTTTTTTAAAGAAAACCTGTGTGTTTACTACAAAAGTGGTTGATAATGGAGCGTTTACGCAACGGAATATTGATCACAGAGTTTTGAAAATATAATTAGGTTATTCACCAGAGTATTATTTTTTCTGCTTTATTTTCAATCACTGTCCTTGTCTGGCTTCTGTTCATTTAGTTAAAAGAGCTTATCAAAGGGCCGCTTTATGCGCGAATGTTTATATTTAATTAACTTCGATTGCTCCAAGCACATGAGTGAGTATACATATACATACATTTTTTTTTCTTTATTTGTACTTTCTCGGCCGGACGAACGGATGCGATAATCACACGTACAGAGGTCACATTCACGAGGCCCAGGCCAAATAAATTGCCATTACTTCATTTGTCGCACCGCTCCCTTTTATATTATTCTGCTCAATCGCATATTTTTCTTCTTCATCCTTTTCCTTCCTTCTTGCACACATAGACACACATGTATTTATACCAGACGACTCCGCTTTTTTTATTCTGTCTCTCTCGCACTCAATGAAATCGTTGCTTACTAAATTACTGAGGCCATAAAGGCGATGCCTCCTCGATCGAATCGTCCCGGCTGTATTTGTGATCCTGACCCCACAATCCACATATATTTTTTCGTCCCCTTTTTCCTCCACTTCCTTATATTTTTCGCATTTTTCACACGTGACTCGTTTCTCTCAATTCCGTAAATTACATTTCTCGCTGATAAAAATGTATACAATCCACTGCAATACTTTACTTCCTTTTATCTCGGTTAGGAGTCATGGACCCCATTTACACATACCGAGACGTATTGAGCCTTTTCCCTAAATCAAATATTTTCAGCTACGTTATATCCATATACAAAAATTTATGATGATGAAATAACAAACCTATCCATTGTTTATTGTAATTTAACACTTTTGATTAATTAAAATGAAATATAAGAATCCATTATATAGTAATCAAATTTGTACAGCCACAATTATTAAGAAGGAAATATTATATACATAATATAAGTTAGGGTAAAACTTTATAATCGGTAAATGTAAGTTTAACTTATATTTACCCACAATTTCTGGTAAATGTATACATTTATCGTCGGAAAATGTTCAAAGTTTACAAACCTGCATATTTAGAGGTTATTATTTTTGTTCATTAACCATTTGATTTTGTACAGTTACGTTTAGTATTTAATTATTTCATTAGTAAAATGAAATTCAAGAAATTCTAACTACTCCTTTATTTATATAGACAGAGTGCCATTATAGCACCCTTTTGAAACTACTGTAATACTACTGCAAAATAATGATATAAATATAGTAATAAATATAAATGAGTCAGGTAGAATATAACAAAATATAGACAATATAGTTATAGTAAAACAATCACCTTTTTGCGGACCGACGCAAAGAAAAACGCTGATGTGTTGTATTTGTTAAATACTCTATAATATTCTATTACATTATCTTTAAACATTCTTATTTTAAGTGTTAATTGCAAACATAAATATACAAATATTCTCAATATAATAATTGTTTCAAATATAGAAGACGATAAATCAAGTTTTGCTATTATATTTGATGACTTTTGTGGAATTATTCCTGGAAATAGAATTAATTTGCAAACTTATTATTGTGTAAGGAATAGTAAAAATTAAAGAATGAATGAATTCACGTAAAATTAATATTATGTAATAAAGTACTTAGTTTTGAATTATTTAAATAATTTATATTAGGTGCATAAAACTTTTAATTATAAACTATAAACTATTTGTTAAAAAAAGTCATTTTATTAAGTTATGTTATAGCGTTTTATTTTCTGAATATATAAATAAAAGCAGTATTACGTAGATTCAATAAAATATTAATAAACAGCAATAATTTTGTGTACTATTTTTTGTAAATATATTTGTATATTTGTTTTGGACCAAGGATCAAGTTTCAAGATGGCGGTTTATTGACTACATCCAACATACATTGCTTACACTATATTACTTAAACTGTTACTTAAACTACCAAACTAATAATACTAATACACGAATAATACTAATTCTCCCTGCTTAACTCAACCGAACCAAGCTTTTTCGACAACTTCATGGTATACATTCTACCGCGTTGCCGGCTTACAGCGTTGCCACTGTTTACAGAGTTGTTGCACTTAAATAATATTTTTCAATTAAAATTTTGTTTGAGGTAGCTGTATATGATATAATATCTGTATATTTTAGTACATGAAAAATATTCCGCATTATAATAAAATTCAGTATTTTAACTCCTTAATTACTGTAAACTAATTATTTTAAATTATATACTTTATTCTTACCAGGTATTTCACAAATTTGTCCTCTGCGTTTTCTATTCAAACTCTTCCTGAAAAAAAAATAGATTTAAATTAGGTCATCTCTTCAATCCCTCTTTTCAATAACTTTAGATCTCTTCCTTCAACCGCTTTACCAAACTCATTATCTTAGTTTAGGTAATATTCACCTCAAGATTTCTCATTTCATGAACCTCTTCTCCTTCAAAAGTATTTCCGCTCTAGAGCTTCTTCGAGTAGTACACCGCATTTCAATATCACTTTTTGTTTGCAAATTTTACACAAAATTAAAATATTTTAATGAATAGAAAATTAACCATATCCAATAAGAAATTTTATAATTAAATAATAATAATTTATTCACTAAAATAAAGACAAATCATACATAAACTAATAAAAATTACAACATACTTTTATCATCAAAATAAAATATTGAACTAGTGTAAGTATAATTTAATTATTTATAATTTGAACATTATGCAATCCACAATAAAAATATATAAATATTCTTTTTAAAGTCTTCTCGGCCAATTCCTTTATTAACACATGTTTATTTTTCTATTTTTTTCAATTATGCAGAATTCTTTCTACCATTTAATAATTATATAACCGTTATTTTCAGTAATCGTATTCTAATACATCAATACCTTGCTTTTAAAACCAGACTAATCGAGACAAAATAAATTGTACAAAATAAATTATTTACACTAAAATAGAATTGTGTATTAATTTTTATTCTGCTCAATTATAATTTGGTTTGGTTTTGAAACGGAACTATAGAGAATCCGGATTATTCAAAGCCGCACTGTGCGAGGTATTGCTGTATATAAATTGCTTTACTTATACAATTATATAAAAAGAAAAAAAGAGCAATGGACGTAAATATACTTATTTCTCACAAATCCGTCATTAATATCAGTCGATTTCAGCTTATTAGTTTGGTATAATTTATATTAAATATTAAATAATATTAACCCTTTTGGTCCAAATTAGGACCAATGTAAACTTGTAAATAAATAATATTTGTATGTATGTTAATTAAATAAAATTTAAATAATAAACTGCATCAATTATTAAAATGTGTCCGAGTTTAGTTGAATTATTGAGAGTGCATTGAAAACAAAAATAAATATATTAACTGCGTCAGTGTGCATGATAAAATCTTTACATTATAAATGAATTATAAAACATGTTCGAATTGAATTTTATACCCAAAAATGACGTTAAATATTTTAGTTCGATACAACAATATAAATCGACGTGATATTACAGTTTAAAAATTCATTATACTAATAATGCCCTATTCATTTCTATAACAACTAAATTACGAGTCTTTTAATACAATATAAAGCTTTATGGCATGACGAATGAAATGCTAATACAAATTGCATTTCCGCGTGACGCGGAGTAAAGTAAAGTAGGTCTTGCATATTTTATTCAGTGTGTATTTTGGTTGGAGGGTTTAAGGACTGTCTACATTTTGTCTACCTATTTCAAATAGTCGCCTCCAGTTTCCACTGAAATGCCACAATTCATTCTGTCAATTTTCTGTAGATTCATTAAAACTAAATGTAATTTAACTTATATAATATTTGTAAAATTAATTACACTTTATTTTAAAGGAAATATTAAATACTTATAATTAAGTACAAATAAATAATTTACTATTGCATGTGTACTTAATACTACTATGACGTGAGTCAAAATGACTTAAACCTAATTATATTTTTCTGATTTTACTTTCCTTTATGATAAAAATACTAAATAATAAATAACTGGTACTTTCCTGGGATTGAATCATATTGACCAGTATCGGTAGGTAATAAAGGGAACATTTTTTTCTCAGAAAAATAGAAGTAATTCCTGAAAAAAATAATTACCTTTGGGTACAAAATTAAGTGGACTTAATTTTATGATCCAACAAAATTCAAGGCTCAAATATTTATATCTATATTGCAGCACACTGCGAAAAAACTGCTTTAAATACAGTAAAATACATATAACTTTTGTAATTGTAATATTTTTTAGTTTTTATTTTTTTTAGATGAAAGTATAGTTTATTAGAATATCATTTAAATAATCCAAATTTGTTATTTCTTTACGAATATTTTATTTAAGCTAGTTTATTGATTGTGGTTTATTATGGTAAACCATCCCCACAAAAATAAATAAATAAAGCGACCGAAAGGTCACCGAATTTATTGCCCTATCTAAGGCATTGTTCTGAATTTTGTGTTAACAATTTTTTGGCCAATTGAATTTTGTATGGAAATATCAAGTTTCAATATTCTGGAGATGCCCAACTGAGCAGAGCAATCACAAATGGATGGATCATCGTTGACACTCTGTTGTACAACCACCACAGCTTCTTCATTGTGAACATCGATGATGCACCACCTATTTAAAAAAGGATAATTAAGTTACAAATTTTTGTGCGTTGTATCAAAACATCGTCGGGAAATATTATAAAATGCTATAATTTTGACCAGTTCTCGCACTGAATATGTAGCCATTATAAAATTTCTTCAAATTCTTTATAATATACATCAAAAATAAATTTGATAGACTCAAAAGTATAATGTATAAATTCTATATTAAAAAATCAATATTTTTAATTATTTGCAATTTTAATATTCTAATAAAATACTTGATTGGTATTATTAAAAAAAATATATCGGTTCAATTAAACCAATTTCAATAGGCGGTGATGAGTTTAATTAAAAGCTCCTTTAATTGCGGAACATTCTCGTCGCGCCAAATCGATTTCTATAATTGTCACTTATAATTAGCTTCAGAAACTAATGGTCTAAGTGGCATTTGACAGTGGTCCGATTGAATTTAAATGCATCCGCGTTGCAAGGCATGCTCCAATTAGGATGAGCTATTAATCCCCGAATGGCCCGACTTGAAGAATACGGCCGATATTTTCATAAACCATCATCCGGCTTTTATCTTTTCCTTAATTGAAGAACAATTTGCCGCAGCCGCCAACATAAATATCAGTCGAGCCAAACCCACGTTGTTGATGAGATCATTCATTAATTACGATCAATTCCAATGGAAACCATTCGCATTGTGGCGAAAGCAAACAGGGGAACGCATAGTGGATACATAAAAAAAAGAAGGCAAGGAGCATAACGACCGGAGAAGAGATCGAGAAAGGAGACGGGGAACTAACAGCAGGGGCAACGACTGAAAATGAAATTATTAAAGCTTTTACATCGTAAATCTATTATGTTCCTACCACAAATTGTCCCCTTTGTTCCGAGCCAACTAAATTATGTTTTCTTTTTGGATTTCTTCCATATAACCGTCGCTCTGCCTCCTCGATAGTTTTTGCGAGCGACGGAAATTTATTCGTGAATGGGATTTGATTTATCGTCCGTTAATTCCGGCCGCTGCGGTCTTTTCTTGCCTCTCGTTTAACGTCCATTGGGAAATAGACGTTTGTTTATATATAGAGTGAATATAAGATTGTTGAAACAATGGGCAACACCATAACGAAGGTAACGAAACCAACTTGACCACTGTTTTCAATAGAATAGGATAAGCAACATTAATCATACTATGAAATATTAGAATATTATCGAAGCAGAACATATTAATTTATCGGACCAATACAAATTAGAAAATTAAGAGTTTGTACAAGTAAAATGTAGTTAAGGTGTGACACAAGCCTCTAAATTAATTATACAAAATTATAAAGAAGTCATAACTTGTTTTGAAAAACAAACGCAAAATGACTTATAAAACAGTCATGATTTTAAAAGTAATTTTTATTTTTTATTGTATTAGGTTGTCCAAAAAGATCATGTCGATTTTTGCTAAATACCTTTGAAAATGCCTAAATATATTAGAATTGCAAAGAACAACAAATTGGTTTAGCTAAAAGAAATATGCGAAAGTAATTAACGAAGTTCAGATCTGGTGATTTCAGCCTTAAAGATATGCTAGTAATAAATAATGATCTTTACAAAATTACTTTAACTGCAAGAACGTTTAATTTTTGGGTTAAATAAAAAAACCACCTGGATTTTTTTTGACATAAAACATTATAAATTCTGAGTAGATTGAATATTTAAGTTGCGTGAAAGATGAAGAAAGATGTATAGATCCAAATGGTGTATAATTATAAATTTATATATCGATATATATAAAAAAAAATATTTTCATTCATAAACCAGAGCCAGTGGTAAAGATAGCAGCAGATACCTAGAGAATAGTGAAATCGCAGAACATCAATATGCTACTGAAGTTAACCTACAAGACGACAGCCAACTAACAAATTAAGAAAAAGAAAATAATGATAAAAACTTCCATTGGATAGTTTACCAAAAACTAATGTCAACTGTCACAAGATACTATGACACAATATAATACAAAGAAATGCATATTTGTACTCCCAAACAAAAAAATAAATATATTCAAAATGAGGCCAAGGATTTATGAAAACCTGAAAATTAATAATGACCGCAATTGCTTCGGAAGTATTTAAGAAATCAACGCAGGAATTACACCCCGTTTTCCATTGTGAGAAATTTCCTAGGCGGTGGAAATTTCGCAGCGATTCATTGCACGGGACACAAAACACCCTTCAAGCCCTTCGTCACTCTCTCTCACTCGCACTCGTACCCACTCTTTGCATTGTACGTGAAATATACGGAAATGCTCCTTTCCACCATATTTTGCAGTTTTTCTCTACCATCAGACTGCAGCACTTGCTTTCAGTCGACCGCCCTTTTCTACCGTCTCTCTATCTTTCTCCCTTGCACACATCCACCCAAACATACGACCTATTCACTAAATCAAAACGGCCGACATTCCGTAATAACTCGCACCGATTTATCGAGATTATTAGATCCAATAAATATGTGAACTCACAACTGAAATTCACGGATCGCAGCCATAGTACACATATCGTTCTCTCTCTTTCCCTCTTTTGCTTTGGATGCACATGCCGATATTTCATAATAGCCTTTCATTTTTGTATTTTTGTTTTGTTTCATATTTCATCCCGATCCAATTTAGTATTCGTCTCACGTCTGCAAGGTACGATATATCGCGATGTTATTGTGTAGGTAATACATAAAATAATCTAATATAAATAACTATATTACAATGATGTAGAGCTTAAATAAACGTTTTATTTAAAATATTCCAATATTATACCAGCATTATTTAGTTACCCTATAATATTCATCATGATTTTGATACACACTATATTGATATTATTGCACCCCCCATCTATAATAACTTTCAGAAATGACATGTTATCCTTTCAAATAACAATCTATAAAAATAGTATTCTTTATTGAACGATTATCTTTATTACAAGAAAACCATTTTGTTTTAGTTAATAGTAAATACATGCAATAGTTACATGTAGTCAGAAATCTTTTTGTTTGTACAATTGAAAATTTATTATATTATATAAACATACTGTTCAATGAAGTAAATTAATTTATGCTGTTAATTTTTTTGATCACTTGTTACAAGAAATAATACATTTGTTAGTAGTAACTTTACTATAATCATATGAAAAATGAATATAATATTAACGACATTGAATCATTTTCGAAATCAAATGAAAATTATTTCATTAATAATGAATTAGATGTTTGTATTAATATATTATACACTTATCAATTACGTATTATTATTATTCTAAAGATATTTTTTTCTACATAGAAAGAATTTAAAGAAACTTTAAGTTTACATTTTATGTTAAAACAGTTAAACCACTGTTAAATAATTCAGTTCTCTTACAGAAACCTGTGTTCATTTTCATAGAACAGTTTGAAATTTTTCAAAATAAATTCTACCAAACTTAATACACAAAATAATTAAATCTCCAGAATAGTAAGGTATTCCTATATTATGTTTACTCCATTAACAAATATTAACAGTTATTATCAATTATAAACACAAATATATACAACATTCAATTAAACTATAGAATAACATGTACCAATCACCAGCGTTGACCTCTGCGTTCGATGCGGTTAAATAACATTAATAACGTCTTTGGTATGTAATAACCACTACGGTTCTTGTTACATGTGTATTTTCAAACGACCGGTAAAGCATGCTCACCGGGAGCAACTAACACTGTAGAAGCCGGGAGGGCAGTATTCAATTTGGATTGTCCCTAAATTACGATACTAAATACCAAGCGATATTAAGCCCAAACCGAAATACGTAGGCCACGTGCAACCCTATCTACTCGGACCCTACGACAGTTGGTCGACACCACCATGAAAACTTTGTTTCAGTATACTCTCACGTAATGAGAGTTGTTACTGTTCATCTAAAGTACTTTAGGACTTTTCAAACATTTTCATGTAGCCACGCAAACACGACATAATTAGGATATGTTTATACTAATCTCATATACAAATTACTCAGCTCAGCGAATTGCTCGGCTTAAAGAGCAACAGCTCACAAAAAACCTAACAACAAATAATAATCCAAATAATAAATTAAAATGACACCATATACGTTTTTCAATTTATAATAAAATTCTATCAATAGAAAATGTCAGCATTTGCTAGAGTTGCAGTTTTCAAAATAATATTTTGTTTTCATTGTAAGGTTACGTAAGTGACCTTTCAAAATAACCGTTTTTGTGATCTCTGGTCTACAATTAAACCACAACACTAATAGTTTTTGCATAACACAGATTTATTGCCTGGTCAATCAGAAACTAAATATTACTTAAAGCTACTTATCATATTATTTACTCAGTAAAAACTTTGTTTTCCAGAAATAATAATAAGAAATAACATATGATTGCGCTTAATTGGGACACATCGGGACTAGTACCTTTTGTCGATTAACAAGTCACAAAACTATACGTACTAACATACGAAAAGTATACCAAATATAGAATGTTCAGAGACGAGGATAATTTACCAGTAATCCTTCCGCTTAGTAGTCCACATGCGTAACAACTGGGTCTCGCACGTCGCGTTGGTTACGCAAGGGCACACGAAAAAAAGAAGATAATAATATCGGCAATCTCAAAAAGGGATATCACCCTGCGCATTTTCAATGGATGGTCTCCTCTCTTCGAATTACCACCTGCTCAGGCAACCCCAAAATGCGAGATTTCTATGACGTACACGCGCCACTTGAAGAGGACGCAAATAATACTTCAAATTGCAAAGCTTGGATTGTAAACATATTTTTCTGCATTCACAGCATAAATAAAAATAAACAGGATGAGTATTTTAACAACCTGCACCGCATTTTGAATATAAATACAAACTTAACTCTTTTTATCTATAAAATTGTAAAGAAAAATGTTTAAAGTAATAATTGCTTTCTAAACTTTTATTATGTTCTAATTTTATTTATACTTCTATTATATTCAAGTTTTAAAATAAAAAATAAGTTGCTAATTAGAATTTATTTTCAATTACTTATTTCAAATGTTTTGTATCTTTTATAGCATTATTTTTGTAAATATCAAAACCGATATAAACAAAACTGTGCTTCGTGACTTCCAGGCATCAGTGAAACCTATATTTGGAAAAATAAATGGGGACGAGGTAAATCAATGACACAAGTGGAAGAGTTTATTTGCGTTGCATGATTGAAACTAAAGTTCTGTTTGGTTTCGTTTACTTTCTGAACTGCATAAAGAACTGTTTGTACTGGAATATTTTCAACTTGTCTGCATTCCCACAGTGAATCAAAACAATCAAAACTATTTTATTTACGAAAATGCTGCACAATATGTAAATATATTATATATTGTTAAGCTCTAAATAAAATGCAGCATTTAAAGAGCTGTTAAAAATTCAAACACCACTCAAGAGTGATGAAGTTGGACAGGTGTCACAATATTGCCATCTATCTTTTAGCACGATGTAAAATGTAACGGCCTCACTTAAGACTCACTCTCATTTCATGGACGTTAAAAAATACATCAAAGACCATCTAATTTCCATATAAAAATGCTTATGTTTTCACATTAAATACTGATATTTTTCAATTTATGTTACGAAAGTGAATGTGTGTATACCTCATTCAAATTGTGCCGTGCTTCTAAATTGTACTTTCTTTGAACTTCACTGTTTTCGATTTAGATATTCTAAATAATTTACATAGTAAATACAGTAAAATGTTATACAATTTTTAATCACTTATTGAAACTGAAAGTAAATGTGAAATGCATTATTAATATATAATTATATTTATCATTCACTTGCTACAAACATATCTGCTTACTACTACTTACATAATAGTTAATCTCACATATAAGTAATCATACATATAAGTAAAAAAATAAATAAATTATGAAGCAAATTGTCAAAGACATATTTTCTACGTAGAACCTGCGATATTCATAAATAAATTAACTTAGTTTAAATTGAAGATGATTCACGCTTGGTTCCTAAGAAAACCGTGTAAATCGAAATTGTAAATTTTTGAATGTGTTTTACATCGAAATGTATACAAATAAACGTACAATTTCGTAGTTTATTTATTATGATTTTTTAAGGTACATAAATCAAACAAAAGTATCGAAAGCCAAAAAAATATACTAATGCTTTTTTAAGTACAATAAAAAAAATATTTTTTAATTATTTTTTTTAATCGTGTAAAAAAGAAAATGTGTAAAGTACTGTCGTGTAAAACAAGGGATACTGTTTTGTGTTACGAGTAAGAGTCTGGAACGGATTATGCTCGTTAAGCGAGGTTGCAATATATGTAAGGATAAATAATTAATTTAAACAATCTTCATTACGTTAATTCTGGAAATTTGGTAAGTGTCTAGAAATGTTGCGACAAGTCAAAGGTCATTTAAGGCTATTAACGACATCCGACGTCCAACCCATGTCAAAAAGCTCGTGAGGAGTTGCACTAATAAACGAAGCATTCAACTCCGATTGTTAAGAGTAATTTACTTCAGATAGGAAAAGGTGTGGCTGATAGATAAATGGCATCCACGCAAACTTGAAGTGTGTCTCTAAACTTATATAATAACAATAGTATCAAGAAATACGAGAAAACTTAAATTGGAAATATTTGAGTGTAAGTATATTCCTCGCAACTGTTTTTTATACACGCCTTCAATAGTGAAATAATATAATAGAATAATATAAAAAGTTTCAGTTGAATAATGTCAACAATTCATTTATATTTTTCTGTTAATATAATTGACTTTAAAAAATATATCAATTGTATACAATAATGATTTGAATTTTAGTTGTATAGTAAATAGTTTATTATAGTAAACTCCAAATTACCAAATGAAATATTGTTAATAGAGTATTCTGTACATATATACAATTATTTATTATAGGAAATAATATTATATACCAAAAAGAATATTTTCATTTCCATTGCAACAAAACGTATTCCATACGGGTAATAGTACCTCTGCAAACCGATGATCGCTTAACGAAGTAATTTCGTAGAATAGATATGTTAATCGAGGTATGAATTATAATGTAATAAAAAACTTGGAAAAGCATAGAATATTTTGAAATAAGATATGAATCAGACATACGAAATATATGTCACTCAAAGCTGAAATCTCGATTTTATTTGAGGCGGTTTATTGAGTGCTCTATAAATATACATGTGGTAGTTAATAGGTCATGGTCCGATCAACACCTAAAAATGTCCAAAGCTAGCCGTCTGTGAAAAGTGTATATCGATCGTCATTTAGTGGTCTACAATCGATATCATCCTTTATGAATTTATTAAACCCGAGAGCAGAGCAGACCAAAGCAGACAGACAGACACCGTGCAACATTTCAACAAAGAATTGCGACATCAACCGTCAACTTGCGCTCTCAATTATTAAACGTCAATTTACGATAATAAAATGTCACTTCCATTTATATTCACTGTCACCTCTTTCGCCGTTGTTATTATCATTTTAAAAGAGGAAACTGCGTAAACTTTACTAAACAAAAGTGTTACGATAATGTATTTGCCGCTTTATTGTACCCTTCAATAATAAAATTTACTTTAAAAGTATTGACTTTTCCATTAAGCCTAATAAACTACCGAAAACTTCTCGCACGACTTGATACTTAATAAAAAGGCATAAATTGAACTCTATTGCCTTTTCCTAATGGAACCGCCGTGCTTTACTTATTTAAGATAAAAGATGTGCCCTTTCCGAAAGAACGTCTTCGATATTTACTTACGTTTTAAGAGACATTTCCAAGATTTATACGATATAAAAATTTAAAATAGTTTCAATATGGTTCATCCAAAAATACATTAACTTTATTTGAATATTATATATTATTTTCACATTTTTGAATTGAGAAGTCACAATCATTAATTTAAATTATGAATAAATACTTAATCGATTGATTTTTATAATTTTTCTCAAATACACGCAAAAATATATTGTATTTTGTAGATGTTTTAGTAATAATTATGTTATAGAACTACAATTATTGCATTTAAAAAAAATATGTATTAAGGTGTTCACAAATGTATATTAGCTTATGAAGTTGGTTTAACCTTTATTGCATTTATCATCGGAGGAACTGCAAACTTGAGTTGAGTGGTCTGTTGTAAGTTTTGATCAACTGTGTGTAACTGATACGAAGTATTTGATGGATACGTGACATATGAATCATAATGATTAAGAAAACAAATGTAATCTTTATATAATATTACTGAAAATGGTTGCAGTTGCGTCAATAGAAAACACATAAATTTTTATTTGTTTATAATATAGCAATTAATACTGTATTATATATTAAACAATGTGTCATAGTTAGTTTTCATAGTAATTGTATAACATCTTCGTTTTCAATATATTATTATATAAGTAATATATTTTCAAATGTACTAAGTAAATTTGAAAATTCTTTCAATTAAAAAAATTATACTATTATTACCAATATTCTCACATTATTTGGTAACATTTTTTTAATTAAAAATTAAAATTAAATTTTTGGACTTTAAAATAATTTCAGTATACGTATTAGCTTATTTACTTATTGTGGTTGGAAAGTGTCTAAAATTATGCACTTATAATGAGCCACATGTCAGCCCGTTAATAAACTCATTAGTGATGCTATTTATTCTAATGCGCACGGACGTGGTCATAACTCCTATGGTGCTCCAAAAATAGAATCCCGTTTTTTTTTTATCTTTTCGCAACTTAATTACTTCCATTACTATCGCACATAAATTATACCTCTTAATTCGTAATAACTATTTACTTTTCTTAATAAACGTAATTACATTTATATTTAGCAAATCCAATTACAATTAATTACAGTTAGCAAAGGCGTTTCTGTTCGAAATGAAAAGACATTTGTAATTGGTGTGCTTCTGCCCATTTCGTGTTCGCTTTTACAGTGAACAAACTATAATAAATATTATGTAATTAACATACACAGTTTGCATAGAATTTTAAATAATATTTTTTTATGATAATCCAAGTTGGCACTGACTTTTTTTTCAATTTATGTGATAGCTCAGATACTACCATTTATAAATTATCTTCAACTATTTTAACTTATACTAGAAAATTGATATGATAAATAACATCATAAAACATGTATTTAACATTTTTACTTGAATTAATCACATATATATTAACTTTATGTTTTTTTTTATATGGAATAAAATTAATGATTCCATGCTCATAGAACTTCTGGTGCATACCAGCAAAAAACTAAATAAAATGCGATTTAGGTCATCAACATTATTAGTCAAAATGTTACTATTTAAAGAGTTTAGAAAACTTCAAAATAAATATTAATCTGATGGTACAAGGTCAGAGTTATATGGGGAAATGCGACTTTTGGAAATGATGATCCAAAAATTTTCCACGAGTTTCCAAATATGTATTAGGGATTCATTATATTGGTGGAACACTTTTCATTGATTCCTTCTTCCAGTATCATTAGTTGTTTAAAGTAAACACCTTTAAATTATCGCTAAATTGATAGCATGATTTTTGATGCAATTCGGCCTCCGATATTTTTTGTTCCGATTTTTATACTGTTTAATCACGCTTGGACCATAATTGTTTTTGATTGATGTTATTGTAGACAATCCATTATTTTTCACCAATAATAATTCATTTTAAGAAAGGGATGATTTCATTGTTTCAATTGATGATCTGATTCAATTATAACTTTAAAAATTGGCCATTATGAATTTCAATAGGCCAACCAGAACACGTAGGTCATCGAACAAGTTGATTCTAAAGTAAGCTAATAGTGACATAATAACAATAACGTCTAAAGTGACATAATAACAATAGAAAAATTAATAACATTGAAACCAAACATAAACTATCTATTTGTGAAATTACTTTCTTGTCATAATAATATAATCAATATGTTGTTTATATAATTTAATCCAAATTTATTATTTACTACTCTAAGCAATATCGTTGATTGAATATGGCGCACTTTTATATGCTCTACTCGTTTGCATAATTACCTACAACATATGTGTTATGTTCATAAATTTTAGAGTAATCGTGTATGTAAATCATAAACAATATTGGACCATATGCCGATTGTTCCCCGGCGAATATCACTCATGCTTTATTTAATATCCAATCAATGCAATAAACCAATCACAATTTCCATACATACGATTGGTGAATAACTCTTAAATTGCTAGGATATAGTTGTTCATGACATTAGTAATTTCATCTTATAATTATCAATCAATGTAAACTAACACTTGATATTGTTATTTGTATATTTTATTGTAACATATTTATTAGTGAAACATTATGACCAAAGGGCTATCGACCGAGGTCTTTTCGTCCAGAAAATACATTATAATTGACAATATTGTTAGAGCGCAACATTGTTTGTGAAAGGTGACAACTATGTACATCATGAAGCTAACTAGGAAAACTAGTAACATAGTGTAAGCAGTGATATAAGATACGAAGAACCAATAAATTTGGTCATTCATCCAAAATAAACATATTGTGCAATTGCGTATGTAAAACCAGTCAAAGACCAACATAGAAACTAATATTTTATAGTTTCTTTTGATTTCAATCTTTTGTCAAGTAAAAGTAGCATAAAATATTGAAAATGTGTCTTTTAATGTCTGGTGTTATATATGTCATATAATTAACAAATCACTCAATTAGTCTCCGATCCGACACATATATGGCAACACTGTTAACAGACCCATATGATTTTTGGTTAGTACCAACCTTCAAACCATACGTCAAAATTAATTGAAGCTGTGAAAAACTAACTCAGGTGACAGATTTATTTATTACATTGTAATTAATTGTAAAAAAAATAATAATAGTTCAGATAATGCAGCTACGCATGTAAAATTAGTTATCTGCATTTCGGGTGGTGTGATTTACGGTTTAATTATTAATTGCAAGGTACATTACATACGTTAACCGTGGAATACTAATCTCCCTTGTGACTGACTCAAATACTAATTTGGGCTTTAATTTACTCAATATTAATAGCCTAATATACAGACTATACACATAAGTAAATGTACACAAAGGATTCATATTTCATATTTATGATTTACACAAGTTAATAGTAAGAATAACTTAATTTATATTGTAACTTGAAATGCATCTAGTCTGATACAAAAATATATAAATAAAATATAACTTTAAATCGTCAGTAATTTTATATTCTAATTTTTGTTGCAGAAAATCTAACTAATTATAGTTAATTTAATTCAACTGGTTTTCATTTTTAAAATTTTATTTTTTTGTATGGTTGATTTAAGTAGATTAAAATTTAATATTGAAGTATGATCTAATTTCCTTTTGTTTACACAGAAAATAATTAATTAATTTTCTTATATTAATAATATTTATTGCAATAATACAATTTAAAATTTTCATAAAATAATAATAAAACAAAAAATCAATTACTGCAAAGACCTATTAACCATGATAAGTCTTTCTGTCTGGAAAATTATAATATAAAACATATAATAAACACCAAAATTAGAACGATACTTCTCAAGTTACTAATATGTACTCGTAAAGTGTAAGAGCAGGAAATATGATCTCAGACCGACCTCCGACTCTCAAAGCGCAACACCGGTGAATCACATCGAGACTGGAAAGTCTAGAGCAAAAAATTGTAAATAATATACTAATGGGTACCAAAATGAGTGATATACCGGTTTGTTCATAAATTAACTCATTATATTATGTATTGAATTGTCTAGGTATTTAAGCTTGGTGATCGCTCCGCCACGGCAAAATTAGTGCTAGTCTGCTATATGTATCATACAAAATTGAGGCATAATCAATGAGTAAATGACATATCATTTTGTAATAGACGACTAGATTTTAATCTTCTATCTCTTTTATTATTTATAAAAAATATAAGAAATGAAAAGTTGTAAATTTAAATATTCGTATAACTTTATTTTATAGACTGAACAATCGAAATTATTTCAGTCATGCTCATATACTGTTTAACATACTTCAGCTTTTTGTCCTACATATATTTTACTCACAACATTAGTTTATGGTTGTAATATTTTAAAATAAGGAAAGTAAGAGGGCAACAGCTAATTTAGAAGAATAAATATTTTTTATATCAGTAATATACATTTGAGCCGTTATTTTGGAAAGTGGTGTAAGTCCATTTTCTTTTTAAATGATATATCACATCATTTGAAGATAACACACTAAATTAATCACAATCGCATTAAAAAAACAATGGACTTATACCAATTTCTAAAATAACGGCTCATTTCGTGAATATATGTAATCTTCAGATTTAGTCAAAATAAAACATTTCTTAAATCTATATAGATTGGATAATACAATGATATATGCAATATGAATTTTTGATTGAAATGCTCTATAAGTATAAATCGTACAATAAGATAACTAATTGTCAAATTTTGACTAATAATTTCACATACACAATATATATCAAAATATACAGAGTATACAATTCAAGAGTGCTTATCCACAAAATATGATTTGATTTGCTGAATAAGATTTGTTTGTAGTTATTTCATCTAGGAGGACAGTCCCAGAAGTACCTGACCTCTGGTATAAACGGCTGTTTTTGTTTGAAAAAACTACTATGATTAAAAGTATTTGTTTGACAGCCATCAATAGTGAACACTGTAAGTCAATTTGTAAACATGAAAAAAAAATGGTCATCGTTATGTAATACAATACTTTAACTTAAAAAGTGTCGGTCCAACCAATATTAAAGCCAAGCTAGATTTTACTATAGGAGAATCTGCTCCTTGATTTACAACAAAAACATATTGGATGGCAGAGTTTAAACGAGGTTGCACAAGCTGCCAAGACGACAAATGAGGACAAATGAGGTGACCACACCAGAAATGGTGAAGAAAATACTATTGGATACCGTCGACTGAAAGTACGCGAGATGCTGTACATCGCATTTTAACAAAAAAAAATGGACACGTGGAAGCTGACCATCTTTGCTCACAATCAAGAAAATTCACAATTCCTAGATCCGTTATCGCGATGGTTAAAATCAATGAGTTAAAGTTCGAATTGCTTCCTTACGTACCCTATTTGTCAGATTTGACCCACTCGGATTATTTTATCTTTCCAAACTTAAAAAATGGTTCGGTGGTAAAACATTTGCCAATATTGAAGAGGTGGAGTCTGTGGTTGCTGGTTATTTTGTAGAGCTCGACGGATCTCACTATAAATAGGATATTGAAACTGTTCAACATCGTTGGGAAAAGTGTATCGAGCTTAAAGAAGACTATGTTGAGATATAAAGATATTATATATATATATATGGTTAGAATTTGTAAAGTTTGTTCCAATTTACTTGTAATTTAAACACTCATTAATTAAACAAGATAATTGATGAAATCTTGAGTTTATATATTTGTTAGTCAAAGTAAATCAGAAAGTTAACAAAACGCCGAAACAATTTTGTATTATTATATAAGAAAGATAGTGACGTCCATGTATGATTTATATTAGCAAGAATTCTCGATAGTTTTGTAAAGTTATTTATTTTATCGCGGCAGATCAGAACAGAAGTTGAGCAATAACTTGGGATCCTGATAAATAGCCATTGTTTCACCCCACAAGTTTCGGCGTTTTACTCTCATTTACAGGATATATAACACACACATTCTCTCCTTTCCCCCTTTTGTTCCAGTTTCTATTTTTTTCCTGTTTCCTTTATCCCCACCCAAAAAAAAACGCAAAACTACAATCCGGCCACGAACAAAACCGATGGAATCTTAACGAAGAGAAATGGACTTTATCGAGATCGTGTTTCGCAAAATATTATTAATAAATAAAAGCTGAAAATTCCCCCCGGAAAGGGAAAGGGATTTTTATCGTGCCGTCATTTAAATCGTTTACCGGAGGGAGAGAATACGCGAAAACAACGCACGGGGATGAAAGCAAAAAAAAAATGCAGCCCAGAGGTTGCTGAAAACAATGCGGGATGCGAGTTCACATACATTAGCAGATAACGTAATTTGGAATGTGCGAAATAAACTTATAAATCAACGAATTTACGTGACTGGCGAGAATTGGGAATTGAATATATGTATGTGCTGCGAGTTGTTATTGTATTTATTTACGTATTTTTTTTTCGGTCCTACTGCAATTTTTGTTTGTGTCTGTTACGCTAACTCCGCTCCATCCCCGGCAGGAATTTACATAACGCTTTGTGCTCGATTGGAAAATTTAAAATAACGCGAAAAAAAAAAATGCGATACGTACAAATGTAATGGAATTTCGTGTCCTCAATGTCACAGAAATAAACAAAAAAAAATCTCAAATAACAATTGTACACGTTCAATCAAAAAAATATTAACAACATGAATATTGTTCAGCAATGAACAAATAAAATTAATCCGTTGACATGTCATAAACGTGAAACGTGTCTTTTTAATTTAAAAACAATGTTCACACGGGAAATCATATTTGGCATTTAACATTTGAAAAATCATAAAATTCGGTGCTGTCCTACGGTTTCATATACACATTTGATTTCGCTTACTTTTTTGTGTAATGTACAATATTATTAATTAAAGCTTTTATAATACTCGAATTGAACGTAACATTTAATAAATATTTGAATAAAACATACATAAATCAATTAATATGTTTGTCAAATAAAATTAATTACTGTCCTCATTCTCTTTAAAATTTATTATTGCTATTAATTATATTGTAGTAATAGGATTTAAATATCAGCAACACTTTGCTATGTTTTCTTTTTAATAATTTGTTTTATATGATTGCAAAAGAAGTGTTTAAATTAATATAATAATATTTTATAAAATAATTATTATATTTCGTTGAACTTTGAACAGGATTGGATCTTATGATTATATAATATTTATATAGTTACATGTGCATATTTAAACTAACGTTATATCTAATAATTATAGAAAATATAAGAAATTTGTATAAAAATATTTTTTCAAAGATTTATGAAATGTCTGAAAATGTAACTTTGAATATATGTAAATAACACTTTCTATTCCAAAATTTCCGGATTTTTACTCGTATAGTAAAACATACTCAAAAATACACATAATATGTGCATACAAGTTTTAAAAATGAAGTAGCAGGCGCGCAATCCGGGACTTCTCTTCTCATCGTCACTCGTTATGCGAAACATCGCTCGTTAAGCAATTCATTAATCTCGACATTCTAAATCCAGACAGTATATTTCATTATTTGATGTAGACTTATTCATAATAAATTTTAACAATAATAACAATAAATAATTGAGTACCAATTAATTTCTTATTGTTAAGGTTTATTATGAATAATTGAACAAAATCAAATAAAATAATAATAATTGATTCTTAATAATAATAAATTACAACAATTAATCATCTAATTGTATTTTAAGTTATTAATATATTGTTTTAAATAAGTCTATATCAAATTATAAATTTGTTTATAAATAAAGATAAACTTAGCAGCAAATTAATTTAGTTATATTTTTCTTTTATGATATTTTGTTAAGTTTTCATTATGGTTGTTATAATAAATATTATCATTAAAGATAAAGTACTTTGAAAAACTACATGTTCGCTCACCAATTATAGTATTTTTGAAGAAAACTGCTTTCTATTATGTGCTTTTTGTTTAATTTATTGATTTGATAATTGAAGGATTTTTTTCTAAATTTTGGTTGAGATCATTTAAAAACTTAAATATATTTTAGAATTTAAATCCATATGATAAAAATGATATATCATTAAGCGTAATGAGTATAATAAGCTTAAATAGAAATGGACAAAAATAAATAATAACTTTAGTAATCTTCACAAACATGAAACATTACTAGAAGTAACGAGCGTTAACGAAATGCACAAGAAAAAATAATAAATAATAATTATGGTAATCTTCATTTCTAATTATAAAACTAATATGTAATTGCAGTGATAAGAGAAAACAATAATTTTAAGTGGGGAATTTTGTCTGAGAGATAAAATTAAAAGGGAGTAACTTTAATCATCATTTCGGTTGTAGCCAAGCTCCCGAGGACAATTCTCGTTCCGTCCTTTATTTCCATGCTTAGTCCCTAGACTTCCGCACGGATATCGGGTTCAAAAACATATTCAGCCGATGCTTTAATTAAGTTGGCTCTCATTTGCCAAAATTATAACGTTTATTAATATAAACTTCGGTACTTGACCCAGGCAACTGTAAACGATGGGCGGTAGGTGTTTTCCATTTTATGTGTCAATGTTTGTTTAAAGTAATCTGCAATTGCACGGAACCATTATACTTGCAAATCCTTTGAGCCACGGTTTCCTGTTGATGCAATCTTTTATTTCTGCATTGTTAAATTTGTTAGAAATATTTCAAGAAATTCTTTACTGAGATGACATCAGACAAACTCATCTCATCACATCAAGTACAATTACAGCGCAGCGAGCTACGGGTTTCCCTTTACATTGGGATGTGAATCTCACAAGTTTTCGTGTCCTTTTTTTCAGACGAGCGTTGTAATTTCGCATTGTTCAAATTGAAATATTAAATCATTACAATTTTTAAATTAGCTTTATTTAAATAGTCAATTAAAATTTAAACGGAAACATAATTTATTGTACACGTGCGTACAAATGGTTATGAGATTTGAATTGTATTTTAAATTTATTTTTTTTTTATAAAAATAATGTATCTTTACATTTGTGACAGAGGAATTTCATTTTCAATAATTTTATTTTAAGTTTATTTTCAATGAATATTTTTGTTGTAAACACTGTTTTTTCTTCTTCTATTTTTGCGACATATAAATTGAATATTATTTCCCGGGCAGAAATACTTAAAATATATAAGAAAAATATAATCATAACAAAACATAATAAAATATAATAAAGATATATGTAATAAATACAATAATGAACGAAGTAAATACAAAAATAAACAGCACAAAGAGGAACTTGACTGTATTAACTAAAATATATGTATATATCAAAAACATTTATTTGTACTATTTTTGTTTTAGAATTTATTTTTATTTAGCTAAATTTAAATTTGGATTGTTTTGAAAGTTTCAAACCGGACAATAGAAAATGCGGACTGAGCATTGTATTAAATTCAATGAATAGTATCAATTATTTTAGGTAATGTTATATTATTAATGTTTTTTTCATGATTTCTTGTATAATTTCTGTAATATGAATATTGTGTATATTAATTTGTATTACTTGGAGCATGACCATATAGGTTTCCTTTTTTATGTGATTATTGTTATGTTACATAAGTCCGTTCGGATTTTCAACTTTTTTTTCACATCACTACATCCTAAAAAAAGGACTTTATTATTAAATATATATTCATAATGCCATCTCTCCAGAAGAGATGTCATTTTTTTAATGTCATTTTGTAGAGAGCGGAACAAATGGTAGTTGGATGGTCTGGACTATATCCCATGTTCAAAACATATTCGTCATTTATTGATCAAAGCAATTTTTTTGACAAGAGCTGTCACAAATTACCAAGAATAGTTTGATTATTCGGTAGCAGCTCGTAATAGCAAAGACCCTTGAAATCCCACCAAATGCACAACATCACTTTCGTTGGAACTAGGCCAATCTTTGGTAATATCTCAGGAGCATTTTTTTTCAGACCAAGACATACAGTGCACTTCATTGTTGTAGAGTATGCATTTTTCATCTTCAGTAATCAAATTCTGGAAAAAAGTTTTTGCGTTCATTCAGATAATATAGAACCCACACACTAAAACTATTGACGTAACCATCAGCGTCGAGATGTCTTTAGACTGTTACATGCGACACATTAAGAACGTAAAATGATTATCTTATCCATGTCAGTTGTTATAGGCCGTCCGGAGCATTCGCAATTTGTAAGCTCAAACTCGCCGCTTATTAATCAGGGATACCACTTTTATACGCGATCGGTATGTACAGATGCCCGGTAGACATCACATATATTTTTGGCCGCTTGCGTTTTTCGATTTTTTCTTCTATTTTACAAGGTCACAAACTAGATAACAGAATTAAATAAAAATTACAAACAATTATTAAGAATACCAATGAAATGTATACTTAAAAGTATACAGATTTTTTAAGTCGACTCGAATGGATTTAAAATAAATGTCATTTATTCAGTGGCATTAAATCAATTTAAATATTTGAAAGCATATTTATGAACAATTTTGGGTATTTTTATGTGCTAGCAAAGAAAATGGTAAAAGTATAAAAAACTTAATTATAAAAACTAGTTATTATAAAACATTATGTAAATGCTATAAGCCAATTAATATATTATGTCTAAAAAATACTGCTTTTTACATATTCTAATATTTAACAATATTTTGGACATATTATAATATTAATTAGATTTTCAATATTGTCTTTCTTTGCAGTAGTTGATCTTTTTTTTTCTTTGAGTATTTTCATTAAAAATATTTATTTTATTTACGTGACACGTTAAATTATTATCATTTATCTAGTTGATTTATTCGTTGATTTAAAAAAAATACAACTATCTTTACATACATGATATTACATTATTTATTTTTGAATAACAAAATGACGACATTTTAAAGATAAAGTTAGATAAAGTTATAATAACATGCAAACAATAATTATATTGTTGAAACTATGTAATGCTAGATAATGTTCGCCACTTCATAATTTTACCTCTCGGTTATGTACGTTTTCATTTTACGAGTATAACGATAAGGTTCTATGAAAGATATTAAACGTATGCATTAGTCCAGTTATCAACGGGACATGTAACTATTATTCACCGTAATAAAACTGCAATTCGTTGAAGCAATTTATAACAGAAACTTGGTGAATATACATCTACAACAATAAAACGCCTTTATTTTAGCGATATATCATAAAATATTAAGTAAAATGTAGCGACGGTTTATCACTATTCTAAATATTTCAAAATTTGTTCAGGATATATATGAAATAAATTATAATTTCTGCTCTATACATTTTAAACGAATCACTTATTTTTTTTTTCTAAATAATCCGGAAACATTTGATCTTTTTTATTTTATTATGGTTATCAAAATAAGATTTAATTTTTGTATTTATTGTTTTTTTCTTCTATTATTATTGATATATTGATAATTCATAAAACATAGATGAAACAAATTTTATATTCACTATTTATTATATTTTTTTGTTCACAAAATGTAATTGTAAAAAAGTAATAATTTTCAGTATTTCTATAAAAAGTAATTTATTTCGATGAAAGTTTACAATTATAGTGACAATATATATTTTGTCCAAATTAACTACAATTTTGATTAATTTATAAAATATTTCAGTATGTTTTTTATTTGAATTTTTTTTTCTATATAAATTATATTTTTTTTTTTGTACACAATATATGAAAATATTCACATTAATTTACTTTTTATATGAATAATAGTTAGATCATAATATCAATGTTTTTATAAACTTTACTTGAATTATATTTATCGGATTATATGAAATATAAAACAAAATTTAATTTTCTACTGCTTATTAATATTTTGGGGTATAAAATTAGTTCATAAAGTATATATTATGACGCATAACAAGATGAGTAATTACAATATAACGTTTATATACGTATACCAAATTAACAAAATATAATAGAAAAAAATATTAATTTTCAATTAATGTGTTTTGTTAGTTTTGATCAATCAATATTTATATAAACTTTTGAGAATTAGAATAAATATTATATATTCTTATTATTTTTGAAAGAATAATTTATGTAAAACAAAGTACAGATGTCAGGAATAATAAATTAGATCTTACAGTAAAACTTATTCAATGAAATATGCCGTCGACATTACATCCCAATTGCATTAATGAATATGCATTATGGACAAAAACTGGGGCACGACTAGCATAAACTCGAAGGAATAGTACGGAATAAATTACAATTAATGCCGTCGAATAAGTTATTGGTCTAAGATAATCCATAATCCACTATCAATTTATTTCATTCAACTTACTTTACCAACGAAAAAAAAAGAATATTTTATTACCGTTAGTAAATTTATCTTTACTTAAAAGAGAGAGTATAATAGATTGCATAATGCAATACCTCGCATAGTGCGGGTTTGATCTGTCCCTTTTCACAATAGTCTGATTTGAAAATTTGAATACAAACTAATTATTACACCGTCTCCTTTTGCGTGGATAATTTTTCTATGTATTTATTAATTCCTGGATTCAAACAATCCGGGATATAGGCGGAACCTAATGGTAATTCACTACAATATTTCCGCTTTTAATTGTATTAATTAATTTTTATTTTAATAATAAAAAGTATAGGTAAAACGTTTCATTTCTGGTTAATAATTAATTAATATCGCGAGGGGAAATAATTTCAAGTATTATTCGAACTGGAATTTTTCATTAAACAAAAAACCGCACACAGTATCATAACATATTTATCAGTTGCCAAATTTTAATTATTTTTGTATTCGTATTTGTTCCGGAATCTCAGCAATTCGCGATGTTTCATGAGCATTTGGGTATCAACGTTTTGCTAATTTTCTGTGCAAACAACAAACACATCGAATTGGGATAGCTGATAGATGTGTGGATGGGATTGAGGGGGAGTGGGTCTATTTGTGGTCATTTGGATGAAGCAATTATTTAATTCGTGAATATTCATGATGCCCTGCGTGCTTCGCTAACTGAACAAAGTCAGTTATTTTAATTATTCCGACGTGCAACTTTCATTAGAATGAAAGGGCATCTACGTAAATAATGTTCTTTAAATTCTGCCACCGTCGTTCCTGTTGTTGTTTTTCTTTTCTTTTCTTTTTTGTTTTTAAATGTTGTGTACTCCTGCTTGTATTTTTTTTTAATTCGCTCGCTCGTAAATCGCTTTTCGTCCAATTTAAATAGTTCCGAGCATCTGCGATTAATTAACTATATACCCTGTGCAATTTATATAGGCTTTCCAATTTGGACGTGTATGCATGTTTTTTTTTGTAAATTGAATCTCGCGTCAAAATGAGTGATTATGAGGTAATTGTGCAACGAACATCAATGTAAAATGCATTACGTAAATAGGATGCATTAATTAAAATTGAAAGTAGATTGTTTATATAGATTGTTCGCACTTTAACAATTCATTTTCTTTCATTTAGTAATTACTCTTCCACAAACGCGATGAAATAAATATGTTAAATAATTATAAAAATGTTTTGTCATTAAGATACATTAATTAAAACACGAATCCAATATTCTATAATACAAACAACAAATCATTTCATTTTTTTACAATTACGACATAACTTTTTCATGGACTCTATTGAAAATCTCTTATCAGATAAAATAAAAAAACACATTCTATTAATATATTGAAAACTTAGTCTTTTGGTCAGATTCTAGTTTTTTTTTTGTGATTTTTTACAAATCTTATTATAGAATTATTTTCAAGGTTTCTTAATTCATTTATATTATTTTGGTGTTTTCTATCTATTTAAATTTTCTTGATTTGAATTTATGACTTCTTATTAATAAATATTATTAATTCATTTGGAAACTTATTTCTAACAACATTAATATATCGTAGCATTTATATAATATATAATATAATAGACAATTATTCTATGCGAAAAAACAGTTTATAATAATTGTAAAAGTTATTTAAGATCAATGATTGAATGTAGTAGTGCTTAGAAAGAAGTTACAATTAAATTCTTAAATTAAATTTAGTATAAAATATAGCCAACAGTACAGCCAGAAGAAATTAAAATAAATGAAATTGGAAATTAAGTTTTGGAAAAAAAGCTCTTCATTTTCGTTACGAAGGAAGATGACCATTTGCATTTACATATGAAAACGAATTAAATATACATATTGTTTTATCATAAATTTTACTTACTTTAAAAATCTTCGAAAGTTTGAATTTTATTGGTAAATTTAATCAATTTAACGTATTAGTTAAACTTACCAATAAAGTTTTTCTTCGTGAGTTCTTTAAAAAAATAATCTATATAATTATCTATATAATATATATAATTGTAAACAAATGTAATTTTTCCCATTTCTCTTTAAGAAGATAAATTGAGCACATTGAAAACATGTCTTGACTTTGTAAAATAGTATTTTTAAAGCGATAATTAGATATGATCATTCTATAAATAAATATAATTCTAAATATAAAAAATCAGTAATTGAAACCTATGGTCAATAAAATTCTGTAATACTTAACTATTTTCTTCTTTGATCATTCTATTTTTGTATGTGATTGTTTTAATAAATATAAGAATTATTTATTGACTACATTTTGAACCAAGGAGCAATCGACCAAAGTCATTCTGTTTGATACAAGAATTAGATAATTGAAAAAAATATATATTTCTATATAACAATAAAAAAATTCATATTTTTAATAACATTTATACTAAAATTTTCAGAAATAATGTACATTTAATTAAACTAAATAAATTCTTCTTCTTCTTCTTCTTTTATAAACCTCCACTCCCTCCACTTAGCTTGTGTCAAGCACAATTTCGCCAGCTACCTAAATAAATTCTAAATTTCAAATTATTCCATTGGTATGACATTTTTGGTTCATTAAACACTTAGAGATGGCGCTGTTGAAACTGTTACAAATATAACAATAAACTGTTCCATGTTGCTCTTCTTTTGCGCACGCGCATTATGGACATTGGATAGATCATTTGCAAAAGATGCGTACGAATCTCTAAATCATTGTTGTAAACAAATATGTAAACGAATTGGAAATGGAAACATAATAAAACTATATTTATTATATAATATATGAAATTTGGATATAAAGTAATTTAATTATTTTAATAAAATAATGTATTTCAATTTATGTATTTATTTGCATAATGATTTAAATAAAAATTAATCTAAAAAGTGTTATTATAACTATTACTAATTATATAGTTTGAAAGTAAACATTATGACGTTTTTATAATAGGAAAAAGTAAATTAGTTTATATAAAGTTTTAGATTTATTATTAGAACTCGGAACGTGAAAGATTATGGAAGAAAATTGGGTCGTGGGAATTTGTAAATAAAGTAGTAGAAGAATGTAAGTGTTAAATTGCCGGAGATAATGGGTTATTTCTTCGATTGGATGCGTTTGTTCTGCACTCGCTTAGAATTGGACAAGTTATTGGCATCATTGATGTTTACTGTCAATTATCGATGTTACTGCTGTCAATTAGTTGCATGACTGTCAATAACACAGGTTTAACCCTTCAATGATAATGTAGCTCCCTCGGTGAACGTTCGAGTATAATAAAACGGCCGTAGTCTATCATTTATTTATTGTAATTTTGCGAGGGAACAGCAACAAGAGATGACTAATGGCTGCCGAGGATCTCGTTATTCCCTAATACTTTGTCAGTTTTATGGATTACACATAAATTACATTAATAGCATTGAATGACTAAATTTCGATTCACAATTTTTAAGTAATTATCGATCAAGGTAATATTTATCAATTTTACCACAATATTATTCAAATTGTCTCAACAAGTATAACATTTTATTGTATTGAGAATAAAGAAAGGAAAAGCACTTTGTAAAATTTTATATAGATGTCTTTTCTGATTTGATTTATGTATTTATTTTTGTTTATTAATGAATAACTGTTGTAATAAATATTATTATATTTAAGAAAAAAATAGCATTAATTAATCAATGAAATGAGAATTCGAAAAATGAACACAAATCATTTAATAAATCATATAACATCTGTTGGAAAAATATTTTTTTAATTAACAATAACAACATTCAAAGACTAAATTATAATTTCATATTTGTAACTACAATTTATTATACAACAATAATTTCATTAAAGTTTATAAACTACATTTGTCCAAATTATTTTATTAATAGATACTAATATCACATGTTTGTTTTTAATCTCTGTAAAGCAAAATGTCTACAACTAATATTGTAATACAACTAATTTTGTAATTTTTGTTATACAAATATAAAACGTTATTATTTTAAAATAATGGTGTAATTATTAATATGATCGCGAAATAAAATGCGATACAATTATGTGCTACACGAAGGTCATAATTATATTTATACATTTTAAACCAAATACGAAATATTGATGTAAGTTAATCACAATCATTCAAATTAACAATTGTCTATATTATGAAAAAAAGGTTTTGATTTCTTTTTTTTATAAAATATTATACACTTAATCTTATATGTTACGACATAGAACTTTATATTATGACTTATGTTTGTTTGAAATTTTTAACTAATAAACAGATATTATATAATTTTTTTTTTAAACGTGTTTTGCATTGCATATCCGCATTGCGGACTCCTGCAATACGACATTTACTAAACTATTTTACGCAGGAACCACAATTTTACGTATATACATAAAAATACTTCCTGAATTATTGAGTACAAAATTTCTCCATATGTACAATATACACACTTCTTACATTATCATGAATTTAAAGATTTGTATTATATCCATGCAAGTGCTTTAAAATTATATTATTATAATATTAAAGAGTATAAAAATATATATTTTGATATATATAGTATTCTATGATATACTATACAAGAAAAAAACATTATTTACAAAAAAAATATTTATTTATTTATTTTATAGTTCATGAAAAATAGTTAATAATCTTAATAATTATTATATCATACTAAAAAATAATAATCAATATTTATTATTTATAATATTTAAGAAAATAAAGAAATACAAATTTCTGTAATACAATACATATGAATTGATATGGTTATAAGAAGTCTGTAGAAACTGCAATATTATGGAACAATCAAATATATAAGATAAAAGTAATAACATTATTTCTTAACTGACCTTAAACTACGATATTTTTTTCCCGGGAATCTGGTTTGAAAGTTTGCAAAATCACGGGAAATATAATTTTAATTGACCTTAATATAACATTTGTTGATTTGAATTTATATATAACAAATATATAGTGTGTTTTATCAGTACATGATAATAAATAGCTTTGTAATGTTAGATTATATTTAATATATAAATTATAAACAGCAAAACACTGCGTTCAACAACCCTTTGTAGCATGTCTACAATAAATTATGTTTATTATTCAATTAAAATGAATACTCCTTTCGTTATAAATTCATAATTTTAAGTTATTCTTTAATATGTCTTTACTAAATGTTATTGGTCCTAACTTAGGCAATAAGGCCAATTATTAAATAATTAATAACCTTTTGTGAAAGTGTAAAACTTTCAATTTGTCTTATATTGTGATACACAAATAGTCTATAATGTGTATCAATCGACTTGTTATCATAGTCATAGTTTATGTAAAAAATAACATAATTGTTTAGTATAGACATCGCGATCGACCAAAATAGGCCTGGTTTTTAATATAGAGTCTATATCATAGATTATTCGGATTTATAATTTTTAAACAGATTCATTCTACATTGATAAAAAGAAACTTTTAACAAAAGAGAATAGAATGGATAATACTGGATCTTGGCTTTGCGTACTCAATATCTGCGCATGCATCTGATGAAAGCGAACAGTGGATGCGAGAATTGAATAGCATTGAGTGCGTCTTTCAATCCTTTGATCATTGATTCAATGGTTTCGACCAGATGGGGATAGTCTTATGCATTTATGCATGTAGCATAATGCGTATACCAATGAAGTGCTTCCATAATACTATAATTTAATTTAATCAATATACAAAGTGCATGCACATATATTGATCATTCTATCATTGACTACTGACTCATCGATTATTAACGACTACCTCTTTATATGCGACAAACTGAAAACGTTCAAGCTGTTTACTTGAAAGTTGCACCAAATGCAAGTTCAAACAACTCATCGCATTTTAAAAAGAAAAATATCTTTTTGATTTATTTTTGCACTATTGATTTATTCTATTTATAAAATATTTTATATTCAATAAAATACGGGCAAAAAGACTTTTTGTTTCATTATTATTGCATGGAAATGTTAAAATATGATATTCTTTTGTTTTGTTTCAATTAATATTATTATTACTTTAGAAAACGTAATACATAAATAAGTTGTTTTTTCTTGAAATTTAAAATAAGAATAATATTTATTGCAAAAAATATTACAAAATCAACAAAATAACATCATAAAAAAATTAAAACCAAATTGATCTGATGCAAAAATTTCATTTTTGATTATTTTAAATTAAATGGTTATTATTTCTAATAAACTATCAGTATCTAATAATTTAAGTTAACCTAATTTAAGCTGAGATTGAGACAACTTAATCTAAAAAATAATAAAGCACGTCACGTCAAAAAATACAATTGACACGTAATTATTTATAATGAACATTTATTTTATAAAATATATGAATAAAAGAAATTTTGATAAATATCTTCACACA
This sequence comes from Nicrophorus vespilloides, assembly GCF_001412225.1. Taxonomy (NCBI): domain Eukaryota; kingdom Metazoa; phylum Arthropoda; class Insecta; order Coleoptera; family Silphidae; genus Nicrophorus; species Nicrophorus vespilloides. Next base: position 21,844 of record NW_017098317.1, on the reverse strand, counting down.
TACAACAGCCAAGATTATCTAATTAATTTAAGTTCCTCTCATTATTTCTAAGAAGTAATCTTGAGATTTTAGTTTTTTTTTCAAAATAGACGATGAATTGCTGATTATCATGATGGATCTATTTGCTTATTAGATGTTTCAGTTATCATCATTTCCAGACTATTTTAAATAGATTTATATAATATTTACTTCATTTTAGTATTATTTCTGTTAAAACAAAAATATAAAATATTTAATTCTTGTTATTATGAGAAATATTAATTTAATATTCGAAGAAAAACTAAAATAAATCCTATATATATAAAGAAAAAACGATGAATTGCCTTTTGTATTGATTTATGTGTAAATATGTACTTGGATTGAAGTTGTACAAATTATTATTTTACCCTCCATAATTTGTATATAATTCAATTTTTACACTTTAAACATGGTTATACCGGATTATACCGGATCATTCTAAAATATTAAGGGAACGTTTGTAGCAGATTTTTATTTTCTTCTTATGTTATTTTGTTAAATTTGTAGTATGGTAATTTGTATATAGAAAGTATATAATTTACGTTTTTTATGTTTTACATTTTAAACCGCTCTTGGCGACAAAAATAAATCTAGAAATTATATTTTTTTTGTAATAAATAAACAAACGTAGATCTTCTTTGATTACTAGAACAACTTGACCCATAAATTAAATTACATCCAAATCTTTATATTCCCTACTCGTTAAATCATTCTTTATGGTCTTATTTGTATTAGGCTGAACAATTCCACCACTAAAGGTCAATACTAATATCCGATCCTCATTCTAACCCGTAACGTCCTTGACCCTTTCTCTCCTCTTCCTTCCTTCCCAACATATATTCGTTAAAGGATCAATGCCTTTCTCCACAATTTATCACAGTTCATAGACAAATCTGTACAGTCAATACACTTTTTATCCGGACTATGCGAGATAAAATATATGATTTTCTTATATTGTGCAGTATTTATCCAATCAAAATTAAAATTTAGATATGTATATAGGAAACATGTATACTTGCAACAGATCACATTCAAAGTTGTGGCCTGCTCATCCAATATTTTACGATGCACTTTGGAAAAGTTTAAAGTTTGTTTGTTGTATATGGATTGCTTGCCCTCGGTGTGTTATTTTCCTTAATCGAACGACCTTCCGCCTCTCCGTTTACTTTAAATTTACCTTCTACTTTAAAATGTTTATATCTATTTATCGATTTTAAAAATGAATATTTTCCAGTATGAAATATAAAGTCAATAGATTATTTTCTGATACATAAAATTACAATCTGAATACCAATTATTTTATTTTTTTAAATTTACTTAACTTATTGTTCATATTTTAATTGTAAAAATAATCACATAATAACGAGGAAGATTTAAATGACAGTAAGAATTGTACTTCAACTTTGCAATATGTAAATTCGGTATACACTAGAATTATACTGCGTGCTTTACACAACTGTTACAACCAAAGCAAATGTGTATACTATTTAACAAAGTGTGAATAATTCATATAGTTTCATGCATCTATTTGTGTTTCCAGGAGGTTACTCTTCGTTTGACCACGTGGTCCTTATGGCTCGTCTCTTGTATTATGCTTACTTGCATCCAGGGAGCAATTAAATACAAATTAAATTACAATTTCTAAAATTAGGAGGTTAGAGGTTAGGTTAGAGGTTAGGTTAGAGGTTAGGTTAGAGGTTAGGTTAGAGGTTAGTTAGAAGTTGAGGTTAGGGTTAGGTTAGAGGTTAGGTTAGAGGTTAGGTTAGAGGTTAGGTTAGAGGTTAGGTTAGAGGTTAGGTTAGAGGTTAGGTTAGAGGTTAGGTTAGAGGTTAGGTTAGAGGTTAGGTTAGAGGTTAGGTTAGAGGTTAGGTTAGAGGTTAGGTTAGAGGTTAGGTTAGAGGTTAGGTCTACATAATTAGTTAAGTTAGGTTAGGTTAGGTTAGGTTAGAGGTTAGGTTAGAGGTTAGGTTAGAGGTTAGGTTAGAGGTTTTTGGTCTATCATAATTATTTAATATTGCTCAAATATTTTACGAATCTAATACAGTATTCATATAATAATGTTAGATTAGAGTAGAATGCAACACGTTTTGTGATCCATTTAATATAGAGTATAGCCAGTTATTTCCACATCAAATTCGCTACACGTATTTATCACAGGAGAATATCCCTTATAGCAGAAGATATTTTATCAGAGTTTTGTTGCTCTTGTGTACACGGTTTTGATACCAAAATAGGTTTTTGATGATGCAATTGGAAGTCCGATAAAGAAAGAAAACGAGAAAGGAGAGTGAAAAAAAAAGATGTAATAAAAGAAAATAGCATGATAGTGGTGAAATGGCACGGTATTACATATTTAGTCTGTTTCCTATTCGTACGTCCATAATAATGATTGCATTTAAATTGCTACGAGAATGCACATAATTCGGTCTTTATTTCAGTTGGCCGAACGGGGCTGGGCTTTACTTTTCGTAAACCGCAGTAATTTGGGCTTCGCGCTATTACGAAAGAAGGGTTGGGTGACCAAAAAGAACGAACCTTTATTTAAATTCCGTCTAGTAACAAAATGCATGCGGCAATTTCGGACCTTCATTATATTCAGTTTAAAATTTGCTACATATTCCTGGATCTCATCTAAATATGTAGTTTCTTTTCTGTCTTTTATCGGTCCGTTCGTCCTTTTAGTACCACGAAAAAAGTTGTCACATACAAGCTGTGACTTTATAATGTTTTCAGTTAACACGTGCTGTAAGTTTTATTTTTTTCAGTTCTCTCAGTCAGACCTTATTTGAATTACTGATTTAAAGGAAAGTTTTTTCACAGATGGAACTTTTTACTATACCTACTTTGTATGTATATATGTATCTATGTTGAAATATATAAATAACGAAATATTTATAGCGCAAGTGAAATATTTCTTACACAAGATAATATTACGTATTATATATGTTATATTAATATTTTATAGCTGACAAAATATGTTCGACAAACGAAGTTGTACTATATTATATAATTAATACAATCTCATTTGGAAATAGTTGAAAGTACTGTCAAATTATGTGCAACATGTATCAAAGATATTATTACTTTGTAAAGAGAAGTTTCATGTGCACACATTTTTATATAATGATCTAACTTGATTGTAATATTGCTGCGACACGTTGCACGTAGTTTCCTTGTTATGTGACCTAATTTCATTCCTTCGAATGCTTCAGCATCCCCTTCAGATTTTCTTAATATAACTGGAAACTTATTGATAGACCTGAATTTCCCGCAGGACCACAAACAAACATATAATTCATCGTATTTACAATAATTCTGCCTCGAGAAAACTTTTTCTAATTGCCAAATGTGCTCCAAATATTATTACGGGGAGATAAATGAAAGAAACGACGCGGGAAATTATGGAGGAAGTAAAACAGAACCGGAAGCGAAATTGTATTTGGAATGGCAAAGAAAAGGAACTAATATCGCTTTACGAAGGGCGTTAAACAAAAAACTATAGAAAGAAAAGAAAAATACGTGAAAGCATTTCAAGCACGTACGGCGAAAAGGAAGCGAATATTAGTGAAGGCTTGTAACGGGCCAAAAGACTTGATAGGATTAGTAACCATTCAAGTAATCATAATGGGAAGTAAGCACATATTATTGAAAATAATCTAGGCAACGTAATTGAAATTCAATTCTCTGAAGGATATATCCATATCCAAATGAACAGTAATTGTATGTGAGGGGTTACAACTTTTTCTCGGATTTAACAGATATTGCAAAACTTCTGATTAAAATATTGATTAAAAGTTTATAAATATAAAAGTACGTACACACAATATTAAAAATACGTAAATAAAATTATCTCCAAATTATTTGAGACTAAATTTAAAATATTTAAAGTCTTTAATTTTTCCTTATCAATACTTTAAGAATTTGAAAGAAAAAAAATAATTAAAATGTGTTAGTAATTTTAGATTCCTATAGAAAATATAATACTCAGTTTTTGTTATTTAATTAATTATTTTACTAAATATTGTTTTATTGTCGTTTTTAATATTCTAAAAGTATTAGTATTTTTATGATGCTTAAATAAATTTGAGGAAGAAATAAATGAAAGACAAAATATACTTTTCTAGAATCTAAACAGACTATTATATATTGTTACATGCATCATTGAACTAAGATTTATATTATAAATATTCTTGCTTTGAAAACTGCATGTATTTCTTATAAAGAGTTTTTTTTCTAGTAAAAATAAATAGGATTTCGAAGTAACGCAGCTTTTGTGAAATACTTTACAAATGGTGTACAAAGAGAATGAATGCACAGAGAGGCAGAGCGATTGCCGATAGTTTGCGACAAAGGATTTGTTATTACAGAAGAATTGATCTGGTGAATGCAAGTGCTGCGATGCCGGGATAAATTTCGAGACGTAAAGATAAATAGAGCATCTGTTACGGTTCAGAGTCTGTCGGTTTTATTTCCAAACTTTATTACCTAATTAAAATAGTTTAACACCGCCCTTTCATAGAATGCAAACGCCATCCACTCAAACATCTCAAATGTCGGCGAGAAAATTACAGGAATTCCAGTTTTAAATCAAATTTAATTGGAATTATATATATATATATAAAAGAACAAACAAACATCAAAATAAAATATTTATATTAAAAATATTTATTCACCATTATTTAAACCATTTCACCAATTAATAATATAAACAAAAAAATATTATTTTTACATAATATTCTATTAAATTTCAATGTGTTTTATATTATTTGATATTTCTCATTTTCATCCAAAATAATTGGGTTGTTGTGTCATATATCCATTACATTTTGTAAATTGTAAAACAAATAAAGATTGAATGTTTTGGATCGAATTGCAATATTGTTTAAATCTGCGAGTAATATTTAGTTTCATAGAAAAGTGTAAAACCAAGAGAGATAATATTAAACTACGTTGAAATACATAAATAAAAGTCGAGACTGATTAAAGAAATAGATATACTGCATCTTTAAAACAATTAATAAAATATTTGTATTTTGTTTAATTAAAATTTCTTTTCTTTTGAAATTTTCAAACTGATCGGACTGCTTCATTTTCTTCAAAACATTTCATTAATATAATACAAGTTAAATAAAAAAACAAAACTTATTTTTCTTATCAAGAATAATTGATTAGATTTTCAATTTAATTAAATTTATTAAACTACAGACATGGTACGATGACAATCTATTAACAATAAACGAGACTAAAACACACTACATGATCCTACAACAAAAAAATGCTAGAAAGATCCAATTAAACATCACCATAACCAATATCAGCATAAAGAATGTAGAACAAGAGAGATACTTGGGAATACTGCTAAACAACAAACTGGGTACGACAATTGGATGTGTAAAAAAAACGAACAAATTTCTCCCGGATAGGTGCAGGGTGGCAGTGTACCATAGTATGTTTACCTCAAGGAGGTGCTGTGGTGTGGCGGTGTGGAGAAACACAACAAAAGAAAACATAAAAGCATTAACAAGACAACAAGCAAAGCTACAAAAATATGTTTGCAAATAACCGTGACACGCAGATACCAGATGTGGGGATACTGATAGAGGCACAGACTAACTTACTAATACACAAAATAGTATATTAAGTCCCGGATAGGCCTGTCTTTCGGCTGCGACACACACGATCATGATACGAGAGCTAGAAGAAATATAAGAATGGAAAAAAATACAACTAACATAATGAACAAGAGTCTGCTGTTTCCAGAAGAAATAAGATTAGATAATGACATAAAGAAGTTCAAAATAAAAATGATGTGTTGGATGCAGGGTCGCGGAACGAAGACATAGAACATGGAAAACCAACAAGCCCGCTCAAAATATCGGTTCCGAGGAGCGTACCAAAAGAACCGAACTTGAGGGGCATACACATAAGGAAAATAATAATAAAAATGTATAAAAATATTGCAAAAATTCTATATAAATAAAAAAAAAATATGAATATCTTCAAATATTTTAAATTTTATTTAATTTTAACTATTTACTATCAAAAAATAATAAACGCATGTATTTAATATATCAGCGGTAATAAGTGATGCATTTATTTAATCTCAAGTGCCTACAACGGGTAAATAAATCGTTGAGTTAGTTAAAGTACTTCATAAAGTGTAAATATTTATTAGTAGGTAGATTTTGAATCGCATAATTAGTTAGCAAGTTTAAGTAAATATTCAACACTTGCCCGCCTTTTAGTTCAATGGGTCGTTTCCATTTATTTTAAACATGTAGCAGAGAGGTAGCAACGAATCTGATTTTATATGTAAAGATATGATGATTAATGGGTATACTAACATAAATATTTAGTTTTATGTAATAAATTCAATTCTATTTTATTATTGATTAATGAAAAAATATTCAGAGAACTACAAAAATGTAGTATTTATGTTAATTAAACTATGGCATTTATTCAAATTTAATTGTTTTGTAAACACAATTTGACAAAACATTAAAATTATTGAAATATGTTTATAATTGTATGAGAGTGTTTTATAATATTTTACATAAATTTATTATATTTTTTTTAACTAGTCATTTGATACAATTAATGTTTAAAATATTATTCATTTTAAGACACAGCCAAGTTCATTAATAAAGTATGCATACTGTCTATCCCAGTGGTTTTCTACACAATTTTGGTTCGCGTTACATTTTTTATGCGCCGGGAAATGACAGCTGTCACCATGTGTCAAAGCAAGGATGTGTTAGGTTGTGTGGCAAAAAATATGAGAAACGAATGTAGAATTATGTACTTTTCCACAAACACCCATATTTGTGTTGTTTTTCTTCAAGGTAGAGAAAATGCAACAGGCAAGTTCATTTATTAGTGTTAAATTCAATGAAGACTTTTTGTTCTTTGTTTGTAGACGTGAGAATTGTATCGAAAAGTAGCAGATAACAAGTGGTAAGCACTTTATTGACAGATACAGAGTTCGGGAATCAAACGTCTTAATGGGTTTATTGGCTTCGAGAATACTGCTGGGATAGATGTCGATGGCCAACGACGAAGATTTAGTGCATCAGCATTACGCCCATCCGCACTACCCTAGTTAACTAACGGAAAATAAAGTTCGGAATGCAATTATTCCCATGCCAAAACTAATGCCATTTAAGTTTACTTTTATTACTGCACTCAGCATACAGAAAATAACAGACCAGATAGTTTATTATGTGAAATTAGGATTCCTTATAAATCGTCAAACAAATTTGATTATATTAATGCTAATAATAAGTAAATTTTATCTGATATAACAAAATATAGTCTATTTATTAAAAAAAGTTTTGTAAAAAATATAAATATTAAATGATAGGGCAGAAAGACCTATGATATATTTATTTTGTTTTTTTATTACTGTATATATTTTTTTTTCAACTATTGATGCAATAAATATTATTATTATTAAATAATTCATATTCATTTCAAAACCAAAATTATGTTGAAAGTGTATTAATGATTTGACGTTTCAAAATTTTTATAGTGCTTGAACATTTTTCTATTTGATACTTTTACTTTATATGGTTTATATTTTTTTATAGTCCAAAGTTAATCCATTCCATTTTGAGTGAATACTTTTATCATTTCCTGCTTCACACATCTACTTATATACAACAAACGTATTCCATGTACAACATAAGATATTTATATTTAAAAAAATATCTATCACAGAAACAGTTTTAATCTAAAAAAAAAAATATTGTTTTATACATAAATATAAACTTACTTTTAAAATGATATATTTTTCATAATCAAATTTTGTAATTATATTATTATCATATTTTATATTATCAAATATTATCAGTTAATAGTGTGATTAATTACTTTAATATATGTTTTGATTGAACTATATTGTTACACATATTTATATTGTCTGCACTTTGGAGATTTTATTTACTAATAGAACATAACTATTTATGGAAAATATTGATTGTCTTTGAATATGAAATTTCTTTATTGTTCTATTCAATTTAATCTACTTAAAAAAAGTCATATAAAGATAAAAAAAAAATAATATAGGAAGAAGAACTGGAAGAATCATATTTTATTATTCTACTTTTTAACTATGGTGATACATATAGATCAAAATATTTCTCATCAATTTAACGAGATATTTTATTTTAAAATTTCATCTTCTTTCATCCTAGAAACCTACTACCTCTTTTCTATCTTAAAATAATGTATATATTAGGGTGAATATTTTTGTAAATTTATTCCTAGAGTATTTAATATTATTTACATAGTTAATTAAAATAACATTGTTCATCATATGGATACAACACTACATATGTAGTATACTTGTGTGTATCTAAAGATGAACATGCTTTTGGGAAAATCTATTATAGTAAGCAAATCCTCACCCCTTCATTTAACTGAATTAAACCACTTCCAAAACACACGCATATGTTAAAGATAAAATCAATTCCTAATAGTTCGCACAAAGCTTAGTTTATAATATTGAATATATTATGAAATTATTTATTATTCCATAATTACATTTTTTTATAGTGTCAACCAAATTGCCGATATTATACGTATTATTAACTATATCTAACAATAAATTTGCTGGAATAAATAGACCGTACCTTTAGAATATGCTGTATTTAGTAGTCTTAAACTGATGGCATACAGCCTGCGATGCAATCTTACAAGGTCCCTTAAATCTTACCTAAATGATCAAAAGTTTTTATTAAAACAAATTAAGCTGAGTCCCATATAATCGGGTGATCTACAAGGTAGTGTCTTGGTCCTATTTTATATCTCTTATATATGGTACTGCAAATATACCAACAACAGACAAAACAAACATGGCAAAATTTGCAGATGACACCTCCAAGAAAAGCTTAATCTTCTCGATATATTCTGGGAAATGGAGAATTGGTATATACCAGTCAAAATCGGTGTATGTTACATGCAATGCACTTGAACACAAGGCTGACTTAGAAATACCATATTCAAGCAAAGCTCGAAGAACTAGAAATCAAATCTAGAAAGTTGTTTAGATTGCTGCACGCAAATGTATAGTTGACTTTGGATAACAAGTTGCTGATGTAGAAAATCAAATTAAAACCAGTTTGGAAATACGGTATCCAATTGTTGGGAATAGTAAGCTCAACGAATATTAAAAAAATCCAAGTATTCCAATATATGTATTGTACACAATGTACACAATGGTACTTCGCCAATAGGTCCTTGCACCAGGACTTTGGAATAAAAACAGTGGAATAGGTTGCCAAAGATTTCTCCAAAAGATACAAGAAAAGGCTTGATTCGCATACGAATTTGTTGGCGGTCAACCGTCTGGACAACGGCGTGACAATAAGAAGTTTAAAGCGTTTTGGATCTTCAATTTAGATTTAAGTAAAAAAAAACATATATACTAACATCATAGAATGGTGCCACTGAGCACATTAGGAAGTTTCTAATGTCAACAGCGAACCGATTTGCTATATATTCAGGTGAATAGATTGCAAATAAAAATTGATAAAAAACAAGGTCCCAAAATACATTTCAATTATGTATTTGTTCTAACTACGGTGCTGCGATAAGCTAACGACATGTTCACTCCCATTTTCTAAAAAAAATCTAGCCCGTCATATGATTTCAGATGGTTCATCGGCCGCAATTTAAATTTGAGACCACTACTCTAGAGTATAAAAAGATTGAGAACTCTTAAAGTAGAGCAAAACGATCTACTGTTAACGAATGTACAATGAAAATACCAAAAAAAATAAAAGAGTATTACGTAATTGTATGTATATCCAATCCAAATGCAAATCCAATAAATAATTAAACATTATTTTAATATTATTGTACTTGTTTGAACCTGCAATTGAAAAACTTTATCATTGTAAGCAAAAACTCACCCCTTCCCAGAACCGAACTAAATCACTTATATAACATACGCATACGGTAAAGATAAAATCAATTCCTAATAGTTCGCATAAAGCTTAGCATATATTGGATTTAGTCCACAGCAACTATTATTCTCTTTGTGGAGATTAACAAAGGCTTAGTGGGGCAATACACTTAGGTTTTCGAACAATTGATGTAATATTTGGGCGAAGAGTATAGGGATGGACATTAGCGCATTTCCATCAATTGCATACAAACAAACGTCACTGTTCAGTGTGTGTGCCTTTCCAAGGACAGCCTCTGAATTGAAAGTGATTAATGACAAGGGAATATGCAACGTTTATACTATATACATATATTATATACATAATATACCTATATATTTATCTTCATGCATGTACATCTAAATAAGACGTTTCCTCCACAATCTCACCATACACATGCAGCCCTTTGTGAAGTTTTTGAATAGAACGTGGATTGAACGTTTAAGTAACAGAACATCACTCACTTTACTATCGCAGGACCATAAGTGTTTCTTTTCTCTCTTTGAGAATACGAGTATACAGTCTATACTTACCAGATACGGATACGTCAATTTTCAATGGGAAGTGGCAGTCCGGAGCCCATTTATCTGTTCAGTGAATGGACCCAACTTTAATTCGCAGAGTTTTGTCATATTCAATCGATTTGTTTCACAGCTTCGGCTGTCGATGCCTTCTCCATCCTCCACTTTCACCACCGGCAACTTTATTTTCTTCTTCTTATTCTTTTTTGTTACTTCCACCACTCGTTCCACGCTCTCCTTTCGCGCAAGGAAAAGATATGGAAGCGCTCGTTAATTTATCACCAAGCCGAAGAAAGACGTCGACAAAAACGTGGACATCCACAACCATCAATAGACTTGTCTTTTTCCAACTTCGATTATGTTCTTTTTTTCTTCTTCTTGAAGATGGTTGGTATTTCTTTCGCTCGATCCGTATCCTCGAAAGATTGGTTTGAATGTTATTTGTATCTGTTTGATTACGTGTAAAGTGGCGTGCACGAGTTTCGGATATTAATATCGGCAACTTGAACAAGATGAGTAATGGATTTTGCGGTTTTGGGGTAAGGGTTAAAATTTAATGCGGCATTCCGATTGAGACTTCCGAGGGTTCAACTACACACACCCTCTCTTACTTTCTCATTCACACATACTACAAACACCTCCGTCTGTGTCATCTTCAACCCCTGCAAATAAATAGATATACGAGAAGTTTAATTTATTACCACCATCCGAGCAATAAAACGTTATTTTTTATTTTACTTACAAAAAAAAGTCTCCCCTAAATAGAATTTTAACCCGAAACGGAATCAAGTGGCTTTTAATTGCCATATTCATCGGGAGTTATTTTGCAGTGGGGTTTTCTGAATACACAGCTCTGATGGCGGTTACCCACATTTACATTTCATATAAATTTCTTCCCCTTTTTTTATATCCTGCAAGTGTTATTATTTTTTCCATTTGTTTCCTACTGTAATACTATAAATTTAACAATTACTCTGTCATTTGCATTCATAAAATTACAAATTAACTCCAACTCTTATATAATTCACTTGGATTCGTATTTTTCTAGCTACAAAAATCAGATGGACGGATAAAAAGTATATAAATTTGGGCTAAACCTTTTACCTAATGGTACTCGCTCCAATGAACCGGTGAATCGATAAATTTACTTCCAAAAAGTTGTTGTTTTTTCACTTTGTTTTGCATCGAGAGCTACGAATACACTTTATGTTTATAACTCGAACTAGCGGAACAAATAAGGGTGCAGTTACCAGCAATTATAAATCACATTGAACAAATAGTCATGTTTAGTTTGCTCGCTGGTCAAACCATTTGTTTACTAATGCCTATCTTTAAATAAAATTGTATTAATAAAATTTGTACAGTTAATTCAATAGATAAATGTAATTAATTTTGAGTTAATATTAATTTTTATATACAAATATATTTTATAGAAAAGTTTTTAAGTTGGATTTTTCAGACCATAAAACATGGGGAAACTGTATTTTAATCCAGCACTATTTGAAACCAGACTAATTAAGTACTTTAAAACCGCATAAAAAGAGTTTTAAATATATACAAGAAAAAACGTTTATGTATAAAAAATAATTTTGTGTATTATTTTTAAAAATATATTATATTATTTGTATCAGAAAAACTTCATAAAAATTGAAAGTGCTAAAGTGTTAATAATTAGAAAATCAATTTTCAATTAGTGTTATTTTTCATGTCCAACGTCAATAATCTAGAATTTACTGGAATGTATTCCGCGAAGAAGCAATATTAACTTCCAGTTTCAAATCAACCCCGAAAATCATTCCTCAAGTTTATAGACAAACTCAAACAATCATTGCTATCTACTCAAATATAGCAAAATATAAACAAAATGATATTTGTACGTTAGTTTGGTCAATGGTTGGAAAAGAGTATTATATTGTATGTATTATAACGTTAGAAAGATGCAAGTTAAGTGAACGCTGGCTATACTTGTTTCAATTTATATAACTTATATTTGTAAATATATAAAGATGAAACTACCAATTATACACAATCGAAATAAAAAAGGTTGTTTATCTTCAAATTTTCACTTATTATTATATCTCAAGGCAATGCGCCCATCATCCAACCTCTCACCTTTAGTGAACACTAATTATTTCATCAACGTTCCCACAACTTCATCCTCATCCACTCTACATACAAAGCGTGTCGACGTATTCATCAAGTATTTCATTACAGTCTCGTCGAACTTTAAGAACAGCTCACCAACATTACACGACTGGTTCCCGTTCCAGTTTTACGAAAATAGATATTCTAATATCCTAATATCTAAACTCAGTATTGAATGATATTATCTTAATAAATGAAAATGATTTGAATATGATCTAAGTTTGCATTTTCATCTAAATAATGCATACATTAATAAATTTACCTAAAATATTTAGCCACTATTTGAAACTATTATTATAATACAAAATACATCTAATTAGTTCATGTGATCTGTTTTTAATGTATAATATTTTTGTAGATAGTCATATTGTTTAAATTTAGTCTTTATATTTGTTAAACACAAAGAGTAAACAATATATTTAGTTGTCAAGGGGAACGTTAATAATTTATCAAAATCGCACAAAATATAAGTGTTTGTTAGCCCTTTGGCCAGCCTATTAATATATATTTTTTTATTGTATGGTAGAATTTGTGTTTGCTAATTATAATTACGTTGTATAGCGTCAACAGCTTGCCAATAACACAAGCTATTATAGGCCAGTAAGCATAAACAGGATATGTAATGATTATCCAATAAAATTGTCATTTTATAATAAGATAAAAACAACATAATATTTAGGTTTGCAATTAAATGTTGCTTAAATATATAATTTTAATTTTAAATATATAATAGTAATGTGTTTTTTTTATGAATCTTGTGTCCATGTAATAGGTTGTAGTGCGCATTGAACCGCAATTAGTTAAATCTAGTTGCAAAAATAAAGTAATGTCTGGTAGCACAATATCGTTAATCAATTGACCTAAGCGATCAAACAGTTTGCGCCAATTTGCCTATGCAGTCTCAATTAGCATGTTTAATGGGAGCATGAATGTCTTAATTATACATTCGGAGGAAATTGTTAGGAATAGTTTCATGATTACATTCAATATATATGCATTCTTTAAATATTGTAGATTGCAGTTCCAAGTACTATGTAAATTCCTATTAAATGTTAAGTTTATATATAAAAAGTAAAAGTTAATATTTATGAAATATTTTTATTGAAATAATTCATCAATTCTTAATAATATATATATTTAAGATAATTCTAAATGTATATTCTAAAATTGAGTTATATTAACATGAATTTATTAGACTTATTAACTTAAGTAGTCACAAATTGCACAATTTATATATTGAAAGATGAGATAATAATAGCACGTTGAATATTTGATTGTTTTTATTTATATAATTTTATTAATTTTTATTTATATTTGCAATTTTATGATTCCAATACGTTGAAATGTATTGGTTTATAAGTTTTTTCTTATGCTTATTTCTTTTTAAATATGCTTTAAATATAAGATGGAATTTTTGTAAATAGTTATATGATGTGTTATTGATTATAGTTTTACTATTTAGCGTAATAATAACAATAATATATAAATAGTTGCATAAGTATTACAAATAATAGTACTGTTTCCTTTATTTATATAAATTTATTTATTTTGATTTATATTTATAAATTACTTTCTATAATTGCTGATTCAGTCCTTTTGGAAATCCTAGTGACTGGTTTTGTTGTATTTATGTCTGTATGTAGTGTTCTCGTAGTTTATTTTTATATTTAATCTGGTATATACTATTATGTTCATAGTAAATATATTTTGAATATAACTGGTTCAAATAATTACACTCATAAGAATAAAAAAAAATGTATTGCTACGTTTGCATAGTGAGATATGAGAAGGGTATAAATGTTAATTCCTTAATAAAAATAAATGTACCCAACGGGTTAAAGGAATGTGCAATTTATTATTCTTGTGGGCATTGCAAGACGAATGCGGACAATCCTAAAAGAAATGGGAGCGTCTGGCGTCTACGATTTGTTACTATATTGTACAAATTACTGCAATTTTTATTCCTCGTAGGAGTGCACCATTTTGATTATTCCCCTTATGGGGGGCGCTCCGTGGGAACAGCATGCAATCCCATTTCCGGCTTTAAATGGCATGCAAAAACGTGTCCGAGTCATCGCTGTTGTTGTTCCACAAAATACGAGTGATGGTGTTATTAGATGTTTGCCATTGTTGATGAAGAAATGCTTAGGCATCACATTCTTTTTTTTAAACCATGTCTGTGTATATTAATAGCGTATCGATTTGTCACGTTGGGCAGGAACAATGGGGCTGTGGGTTGGCTGCTTTATTGACACGAAAGTTGGAATACTGTTATTATGGCATTCATAATTCACGTTGGTTCGTTCGGTTAGAGGGGTTTGAGGCTTGGTCGTGGCTGGGCACGTTAAACAATTTTCTCGCTTTGTGAGCTTAAAGCTAGCCGAAAGGGGGAAGTGCGTTGCCATTTATCATGAACTCGGTCGATCACTCATACTCATACTGTTGAGCCCAAATTAAGTGTAATTTGTATAGATTACAGGATGTCGTTGTAATGACACTCGAAACACCATCCGAAGTGGCTTCATGAACACAAGCGTTAGCACTATAAAACTCTGTCGACGTCTCTACATATCAATCCACCCATCCATCTATCTGTCCTTATCTCTTTCGTCGCTCGTCGCCTATCGCACGGATCCCCCGGCACAGCATATCCTTTTGCTGTGAATATTCATCAAGAATTATGTGCAAAATCTATTTGGAAGAGAGGTGTGACTGGTAAACAGATTGGAAATTGCCTATACGTGCGTAAGCTATCAGAAATAGCAGATTTGCATAAAGCGATATAATATAGAAAATATAATTAGTGATTACTTCTATGATCGTATTCGCATCAAAGAAGTTATAATTGCACGCATACCATATAATATAAGTAGATAAAGATAATTATTCATAACTTACCATAGTTTCCAACAAAAATGTATTAATTCCAAGTTTAATTTAACAATTGGAATGTTATCAAATCATTATTGAAAACAAATACAATAAGACGTAGTTTATATATGTTTATGATTGAAATTATTTCACTGAAGAGTTCTCGTATTTAATTTATTCCGAAATATTTACGAATAGTTAAGAGATATATTATTAATTAACTTCATCATATGGTACATTAAATAAAAATGAATAGTAGATTTACGGAACAAATTGAATTTCATAAATATCTTGGCATTCGAAAATAAAGAATAAATATACAAAAAATAACAATTAGACAATTCGTAGAATAAACATATTTTCGGATAACGAATACATTATCGACAGAAAGACGATATTTTTGGGAGCTAATGCTAGTGTTGATAAGAAGCTCAAACGGCTTCTTAAATCGATGATCGGTTAACGAAGAATTCGGGTAGCAAACATCGTTTTTGCAGGATTAATAAAAATTGTACTGTATGGCAGGGTTTTACAAACTTTTCTTGCAACGGAACACTTTTTAAATTCCAAAGTTTTTATGGAACACCTTGTGTAATTTATAGGGTAGGTAAGAACACATTAAACATCGTTAAAATATAAAAAAAAAAAATGAGAAAAACATTTATTATTTATTTAGTAATTATTTCATTCCAAGTTTTCATGGTACACCTATAAACACTGGTATTCCGCAGAACATAGTTTGGGAAAATTATGTATACTATCAACAATTACAGCTCTTTCGAATGTTATCTTGTACATTTCCTTTATAAGGAAATGTACATAGTAATACCTCGCATAATCCGGCTTCGACTAGTCCGGATTCAGTATAATTCTGTTTGATAATTCCAATGGTCCGAAAAATGCGGTATAAATAACTTATTTAGTTTCTCGACTAGTACTATTTCAAACAGTTCGTAATATTGGTGGAAACCATTATTAGGACTATGCGAGCTACTACTGTATTTTGTTAGTAATATTTTATATAACAATTTAAAAAATCTTTAGCTATATGTTTTATAGTTGAAAGAGTAAATATATATGATAATATAGGATCCACTCGTCTTCTTCTTTAACCAGTAACACATCTGTTACGTATTTTGCTAATATCTCATAGCTCTCAGCACTCTTCAGCATTTCGCCGACAAAATTTTCTGGCTCTAGCAAGACCACCAATTCTACCTTTGCCATCTGCGGCACCTAAAAACGTGTGCTCAGAGCTGGCCTCCTTCTCACTATCAGCACATTTCGTCCTCCTTAAATACAAGTAACCTACAGAGACACATCTTATTCATACTTTAAGAGTCAAGCGTAATTTTGCGTATAATCAAGCAGCAACATTACGATCGATAAATACCGTCACAGGTATATATCTAACGCAATGAGAAAATCATACAAGATTTGCTAATCTATTCAAATTATTTAATAATATAATCGTTATATTATATTATACTTAACAGTGGCATTATAATAAGTTGTTTTTATATGCATTATAAATATAACAGACACCATTGAATTTTTGTTCAATATTTGACAACAACTAAAAAATCTCTCTTTTCTATCCATGTCCTGCGTGCATTTGCAAAGTCCTTCAGAGAATTCTTCGAGTGCCTTAGATCTTTTCACTTTATTTAGGTGATATATATTTTATTTTATACACTTTTAAGCTTCGCACAACTTATATTCACTTTATCAAAAAAAATGTAACCATTAAATCGTAAATAGCATAACGTTGTACTTCGTAGAAATATAGTAGCAATTCGTATTATAATTAAAGTAACATATCGTTTTGTAACTGAAATGGGTGATCGCTTAACGAACAGTTGGGAATGCGAACAAATCGGAGTAGAAACACTTGCAAAAGATCATTATGTTCGGACAAGAAATACACACTTGGATAATGAACACCATACTGACCGACTGATGTTACATTTGGGAGCTAACTCTAGTGATGATAAAAAAAACTTAAATCGTTTCTTAAATCTATTGGATAACGAACAATTCGGGTAGCAAACATCGGATTATGTTCGTTATACCTACAATATTAAAAACATATATAAATGTATATGAAAAAATTACAAGCAGACATCAAATTCCATTAATATATATCCCATTTACGGAAGCAATCTTTTATATAAGATTCAGGAAATTCAGTAAACCCGTGAATTACATAATTAAATATGGTAATTGTTTGTTTCGACGTTCTTGGTATGACAGGCTACGTGTATCTAATGATTAAAATATTAATATTTCATTAATTATCATCAATCATCTTCACCCTGTCAGTTGCACTGTACATCTATAGCTGTTAATGTTTTAGCAAGGTCGTAACGCGCTTACACTTTCATTTTGTGTTTCCGTTAAATTATGATTTTCTTTCTGAATTATTTATTCCTTTCATTCCACCATATATGTGAGACTTTTGTATGGAATTACTTATTCAACATTTTTTTTATTACAATTCCATATAAATACATAATATAACACAAAAAAAAGGCAAAAAGAAATTTCAAATAAAACAGATTTAGTTCTGTCTGGTTTGAAAAATAAATTACTTACACTTATCGTAGAAAATTATCAATAATATCAAACATTTTTACTTATTAAAAAAGTATCGCATAGTAACTATGCCATAGTTAATAGGCTTTAAATATATTAATAAAAGTGAAATTATGATCTTAATTACTGTTAATTACATTATACTAATACAATAATTATCATGTGAGTTCCTGCGTAATATCTTCATTACACATCACTTATACCTGATCCAAGTAACCTAACAATAGCAACGTTGTGTGTCGATACTCTGGCATCGGATGCTAAAGCGGTAATTGCATAATAGTATCTCTAAGAGCAGCTTAATTCACTAGGAACAAGCTTGTAGAAATGGAGCCATGATTCAAATTATGTATAAAAAAAATAACAATTTTTATAACATGAATTATCAAGTAATAAGTTAGAAGTAACTTCTTAATTATTTTTCTATAAATAGTGTATTTTATTCAATAAATAGTTGACTGAAAAATAAATTGGATATAAGTTTTAAAGTAACTTACTTCAAAGCAAATTTGTAATATCCATTTCTAAGTTAATATTAACTTATCAATAATAAATTATACTGAAACTTCCTTATGAAAGTACGTATAAGTAACCTGAATAATTAGTTCCGTGCTATTCAAAACCATATTATAAGAGGGTAGTCATAATTTGAGAACTGCTATTATATTATAGTTTTGATATATGCAATTTCTTCTGTTTTAAAACTTATTAATTTTGATAATATTCATAATTATTCAGGTGTCCGTGCAATACAATGTGTTGATGGTTAATTAAAATTTACATATCACAATATCTTAATAATACATTTTTTTGAACAAAGAGACACATGTTATATACTTAACAAAAATGAATTATAATGGAAAATTATATTAATTAGTCAGTTTCCTATATTGGACCACTACTGTAACAGATCTGGATAGGGCGTAAGATAAGTAAAATTATTTGTAAACTATTAGTATTTTAAAATTCATTAAATAATATGTTATATTGTTAAAAATAATTTTTCGGTGTTAATTTTCATAAATAATAATAATGTTTATTGCATCAGTTCAAAAGAAACATAAACAGTAATAAAAAAACAAAATAAATATATACACTTTAAAAAAAGGCAACTGATACAAAGGGCTATTGATACTTATTATATTATATATTTTACAAATATTATTGAATGATGGAAGACGCATTACGTAATATCATTTCCACACTAAATTATAATAATTTTACTTTACAAATAAATTGTGATATAAATTAAATTTATAAAATAAATTAATACTAATTTAGGAGATTTAATTATCCTACTTTACGAATTTCTCGACACTTTAACAACTCCTAAACAGGATCAATTTTTTTGTTGTTTAGATTATTTTTTATTTGAACTTTTATTAATTTATAAAACAATATACCTATAACTATATTTGTGTGGAAAGTTTATTTTCATTTAATTGATTTAATTTAATAAACAATAGGAGGAAAAAGCTGATAATAACAAGTCTCTTGAATTTTTTTTGAAGATTGAAGTTAGAAATATTTATTTACTTTTTCTATGACTCTTGCAATCAACTTTATTACATAAATAGAAGTAGGTTAAAAAAAGTGTATTATATAAAAAACGCAATTATCAAATATAATATGAATTTTCATAATAATTAAAATTTCTAGCGAATTCCATTTCCGAATTCCACATGTTTTGTATGTAATTTTTTTAATATAATAATTATTTATTATGAATAAAATTATTGTATTAATGCAAACAAATTGACATTAGAATTCAACTGAATTAATAAACATTCCTATTAAAAAATATTGGAAAACAAAAAATTAAAATTTAATTAATTATGTAAAACACGTTTTCTATTTTCTGTATAAGATTTATTACAATTATACATTTCTATTTAATTTATTTATATATAAAATTAATATCACTTATATCTTCATATAAATTAGATCTTAGATTTTACCACAGAATATAAATTAATTATACAGGATATATATCTGTTTCAAATGTGATTTAATGTAATTAAAATTGAGATCTGCGTTGTAATCAATCAGTCCTTCTGGTTCGTGAAACACATTTGAAGCTTCCGTGAGAGAAATACGATTGCACTTTGAATATTAATCAAGAATTATGAGCAGAATCTATTTAAACGGAGCGAAGGTGTGACTTATAAATAAAGTGGTGATTACCGGTACGTGCGTGAGCTTCTAAAAGCAAGTAGTGAGAAAGGTTGAATCTTACTAATGCATGTTATTTTTTGAGGCTCGTCCTCTCGAGAATCCCCCATCAGCACACTTAATTATTCTCGCTCAGCACATTAACCAGTTATATATATACTCACATACATACATTCACCCACACTCGCATATATATCTGTACGTAGCACACTGAAACAGAAACCTTATGAATTAAACACGTCTCTTGTTTGCCAAACCGAAAACCCCAACCTTAGCTACACATTTACATGTAAATATTTCAGGTTAAATAATTATTCGTTTAACTTCTATATATACAAGATTCCTTGTTACTCACATGTTATCTCTGTCCTCGCACTAAACTATAGATGTAGGTGTCCAACTCGACATTTCCTCATGACTTTTTCATATTGAAACAGTTCGAAAATTAGGAAACGAGACAAGGAAACTCTTTACAATTTTATGTTATATATTTGTCGCATAGCAGAGGGTTACAAAATTTGGACCACCGTCTATATTGGATCACTATCATAACTTGAAATGTGTAGGATATTAGTAATGACAAAACTTAGTTGAACTAATTCAATCAAAATAAACATTGTTCAATTTTACATATTATGTAGACTAACAGAGAAGATATTAAAGTCCACACACAATCTGTGGAGCGAGTGTAAAGTCAAAAAATTGCCATAGCCTAAATTGATTGCTCTTTTGATGAGTTTGTTTCGGATTAAATTAGTTGTGTCAGTTTAGTATCTTCTTGAAGATGAAAGAAAACAAAATGAATTTTATATTGTGATACTTTTATATAACTAAAAGGCTAAAAATGCTACTAAATAACTAAGAAATATTCTGCTTATGGAGAAGTTGCTTTAGCTGAAAGAATACTATGTTTATAGCTGGTTATTTCATCCTTAAAGGTCTACTAGTAATGATGACAGCTAACTAACAGCGTATGACACGTGAATTAACAAAGATATTAAAAATATTACAAACAATTATTGAATATTTTTAGTCGACATAAAGAAATCACCTGGAAAAGTTTTTGGAAGGAAAGCTTAGAAAGTCTAGGAGGATGGAATATTTCAGTTGAGTGAAAGATGAACAAAGGTAGGTGTATAAAAGTTGTAATTTTTAATTTTCGTGAAAAATCGGCAGAAATTTTCCGGACATATCAATATTAATCCGAAAAGCTTACCAAAAGACAGTAACTTAAGAGAACGATTGCATTCCAATTTACTATATAATTATTTGGTAAAAGCGCGGCCTTGAGAGAGAATTTTGGAAAAAAAAAAGAAATCAAGATGCTACTGATGATTGAGAAAACCAAAGAGAAAACGATGATCAAAAATAGAATGTTTCGGATAATAAGATTTTATTAGGTCGATGGCCCTTTGGTTACAATTGGTGACTAATAAAGATTTTAATAAATTATTGAGAAATTTAATAAATATATACATCTTAGTTATACAATAATTTAGAAATTTGGTATTGTTATGTTTTTAGTATTTTGTTTCGTTCAACAGAATAGTGGAAGTTTATCTATATCTCTAGAAATTT
>NW_017098316.1:0-6596 GCF_001412225.1 Nicrophorus vespilloides | reverse complement strand
CAAATAGTATTTTGTTATTGACAATTTGATTTACATATTGTTATCATTAGCACTGATATTAATAACAAAATTAGAATTAGAGACGATGAACAATAACTACCGTTTACGATGATCAATAAAGCTTTGGTAGAAACAAAAATGCAAAAACAAATGGAGAAACAAAAACAAACGAACGGTCCATAAAGTACGGTTACGGTAGCGGCGTGTAAACGGTTCGCGGCATGCGAACGGTAATAAAATATCCGGCGACCCCGTTTTATCGTTTATACCACCAACCACCCCTCTCTCTCTCATAATATTGCGATTGCCGCGAAATATGATGAATTCGTCGCGACGATTGATGGCATTTCCTCTGTTCCGGGGGGAGGAAAAACGATCCTCGTATCCAATTTTCCGGATTATATTTCAAAAAAATATAATTCATGGATGAAAACCTATACACACTACACTAGTACATACAGACAGAGAGAGTGAGTTAACGGGAGGGGTGGTTTAGGAATGGAATCGAGGGTTTGTATTATTGGAATAAGATTGGTTTGAGAGGGCCACCAAAGCCATCTTGTTATTTCCGCGTGTGCTGAGTAGAAGAAGGCACTTTTCTACCAAAATCCAATTCGGCATTTGCCTTGCAGATTTCCTCTTCACGTCCTCTTCAAAACATACACACACATAGAGAAATTTAAAGAGAGAGAATTCTTCGATTCGGTGAAAACAAATATAATTTTAAAACGATTATATTTAAATAATATAATTAACATCGTTGAAAAACATATTGATAATAAAATGCAAATTAATTTAATGAAATTTTAATTTGTTATTAATAAATTGTTGTTTATTTACTTTTAAAATTTACAAAATTCTTTCTACAAAATCAATATTTGTTTGTATGTAATATCAACATTAATTAATTTTCAATTTGAATGAAAAAAATCTTCATTAATTAATATTTTTTAAGTTAGTAAAAAAAAAAATTATGAAAATTTAAGAAATAAAAATTACTTTTGGTTGACAAACTTAAAATAATTATCAAAAACAGTGTTTATTTCCTTTAATATTCAACGTAAGTTTACAGTGGATGAGGACATTAGCAAAGAATGGAATATTGTGAACGACTTTCAATGAATTTCTTGGAGATACTTTGGTCACAGTCTGCTGACAAGAAAACATGTCAATTGTCATGTTTCCGACTTTGGGTCAAACGTTGTAAATCACTTGATTTATTTTTTTGCGGTAAATATTTTAACCATAATCCAAATCAATAAAATTTATTTAGAAATTTTGCTTAAATGTTTTGGCTTTCTTTCGATACGAATAAATAATTTTATTTATTTGAGTAAATACAATTTCTTTCTATATAAACTGTATCAAAATGTTGTTGAGAATGAAGAACTTTAAAAAATAGTAATAATTTTTTTATTACACTTTTGAGTGGACTTTTTTTCGGATATTTCTTCTGAATATGTTTTCATAAAAGTAAGACAGTTTTGCAATCCATTATTTTGTCGTCGAAATAAAAGACAATGTGTCGCACAGATGCGAAATGGACAAAAAAAAATGTTTTATAAGATTGTCAGTAATTAAAATATTTCTTAAAAAAAATCAGCAAATGAATGTAAATTTCCTGTAGTAAAGAATTATTTTGATTTGTAAAGATATCAAAACACAAAAAAAAAATTCTAATACTTTTGTGGCTCTTCGTTTAAGAATCGCTCGAGTAAAATGTACAAATATTTTGAAAAGGGTTGAGGATTTTTGGAGTGTTTAGTTTCTGAAATATTGAAACCGCTTTGAAAAAATAAGTTTTCGAGTGCAGATTGTAATTTGCGTTATGGTCAAACGTCGAGGATGCGAGTTTTACGGTGGATCATAAACATGGAACAATCTTGAGATGAAGAAGTAGGGTTCGGATCCTTCCAAGTAAACGGGCTCGGATTTCCTAAGAAGTTTTGTGAGAAAAAGTGCGGTCGATGGGAGGAAGGAAAAGGGCTCGAGTTTTCACTTTCAGTCGGTCAGTGGATGAAGAAAGTAAGCAGTGAGTGAGTGAGTGAGTCAGTGAAGATGGAGAACGCGTCTGGATCGTCACGGAGGACAGCGATGCAGACGCTGAACAGTCTGTTTTCCTTCACGAGTCCCGCCGCGAAGAAGTTGTTGGGTTGGAAGCAAGGCGACGAAGAGGAGAAATGGGCAGAGAAAGCGGTGGACAGTTTAGTGAAGAAGTTGAAGAAGAACAAAGGTGCTTTAGAAGATTTGGAACGTGCGTTATCGTGTCCCGGTTCGCCCAGCAAGTGCGTTACAATTCCGCGTTCTCTGGACGGAAGACTGCAGATCTCTCATAAAAAAGGTTTACCTCATGTGATTTACTGCAGAGTGTGGAGATGGCCGGATCTGCAGAGTCACCACGAGTTGAAAGCGCTGGAGGTGTGCCAGTTTCCGTTCAACGCGAAACAGAAGGACGTGTGTATAAATCCGTATCATTACGTTCGAGTGGAAAGTTCTTTGTTGCCTCCGGTTTTGGTGCCTCGTCACAGCGATTTCATCCCGGGACACTCGTTGTTACCGTTTCAGCAGGGCGCAGAAGGCGGCATGCCTTACAACGTCGCCTACAGCGATTCCGGCTTCAACAAATCTCCGTCCCGCACGCATCCGCCGAGTCCTGGTGGAAGCAGCTCGCATTTCGGAAACCCTCAATCACCGTACTCGAACATCTCGGAATCACCACCACCGGCTTACAGCGCTTCACCGGATCACCAAATGGAGAGTAGCAACGATGCCATAGTTGACGCTCAACCTGTAGCTTACCAGGAGCAACCGAACTGGGCTACAATAGCTTACTTCGAACTCGGGACTCGAGTCGGTGAGCGTTTCTTATGTAAATCATCCATCATCACCGTCGACGGCTTCACCAATCCCAGCAACAAAAACGACAGATTCTGCCTCGGACAATTAAGCAACGTGAATAGGAATTCGACGATAGAAAACACGAGGAAACACATCGGAAACGGCGTCCGTTTTCACTACGTCAACGGCGAAGTCTACGTGGAATGCCTGTCCGAATCCGCCGTCTTCGTGCAATCGCGTAACTGCAATCATCACCACGGTTTCAACCCTTCGACGGTCTGCAAAATCCCATCGCGTTGCTCTCTGAAGATCTTCAACAACGCTGAATTCGCGCAACTGCTCTCGCAGTGCGTCAATCACGGTTTCGAAGCGGTCTACGAACTCACCAAGATGTGCACTATCCGCATGAGCTTCGTCAAAGGTTGGGGTGCTGAGTATCATCGACAAGACGTGACCAGCACTCCTTGCTGGATCGAAATCCATCTGCACGGACCTCTCCAGTGGCTCGATAAGGTCTTGAGCCAAATGGGAACTCCGCATAACGCAATCAGTTCCGTCTCATAAACTAAACTCTTAATTATCTTTAATTAGTTTTATACACACACTCTGTAAATCTACTTGTACATAAATCTTAAGTTTGACAAATTTTAATGTACAAAAATAAATATTATTAACAACAAATACGTTCTTTAAATTCACATTTCCAAAATTTATAGTTTTTTTTTTTGAGGAAAATTGCAAAGATACAGTGTTCAACTGGTTGCATTTTATTTTGAAAGTGGCTTAAGTCCATTTTCATCTTTTATCAAGTTGGCACTTGTGACATTTACAATTTATGCTGAACTGTCAAAAAAAAAAATGAATCGGTATTGAAATATACTTAGTACATTTGAAATAATTTTATATATCACGTACATTTTCAAAATAATATAAATACTGAAAATCCTAATTTTGAAAGTCCAATTTTTATTGACTATGTCGAAAAGTGCGGGCCAAAATGTTGAAAGCAGTTATGGAAATGTCGTTAAAAAGAAATCAGTTATTATTGTATGTGCCACAGGATTGTTATAATATAATTAAAAAATGTAGAAAAGGTAACACTTTCATACAAAATGAAATGAAACAAGAGGATTTTGTATCAACAAGACTGCAGTTTACAAAAGATCCAAAAATACCAACGGAGAAAAAATAAACTCGCTTCAAATATGCTGGATGCGATTTCTTAAGAAATGAACCATATAAAATTTTATACAAAACAACCATGGATGAGAACGCAGAATTTAAAATTTTTGATTTATTGCCACGTCGGGACAGACCTAAAAAAATTGGGAATATTGTATTGCCATCGTTATATAAATCACTAAAATACCGACACATGATGGACTTATTGCGGTATATACCACCATAACTACTTCAAATCACTCCCGCATACTGAGAATGTTAACGAATAACTTGTTACTAAATTTATTTCTATTATCTAAAAATATAATTTAAATGTTTTTTTTCTTCTATTTTTAAGCTATATGTAACAAAACAAATTTTTATTTCGAAATTGACGTTTGAAAGTCCTTTTAAGGTAAGCAAGGTCATATTATATACACTTAATAATAGCGACTTTTTTTTAATAGGATGTTTAAAATTAAATCCCTTAAATGCGATTTAACATCGCAAGTCAACCATATATATCTCACGTATATTTTCAATTTTGTAAAAACGCAAAACCTTAAGTATTTCAAATTAAAGATAAATGGACTTTCAAGTCACTTTCAAAATGAACGGCTCAATTAATATTTCATGAACGCCATCTGAACTTAACGCTTGTGTAACTTATTGTTTTTTTTTTTAACTTTGTTTTTCAGGCGAAGCTGGAGACAAAAGCACTGAAAGCGAAACGTCCAGGTTTCACGGACGACAGATACAACGAAACATCATATTACATAGAAAATGGTAAGTTCTTCACATACAAAAAGCTGTCGATCGGCATCAAACTTCGAATAAAAGTTATCCTCAACCTAAGATATTAATTCACATTTTTATACGCTTCTTTTTTACTCCCGCTCAAACTTTTCTCTTCCATCGAGAGGATCGAAAAAAAAATAGAATAAATAAATAAAATTGGTTATTAAATTTCGATGTAGCAGCTTCGTAAAACAAATCAAATACTAAAAAAAAAAACCTAAGAACATTGTAATTTTTTGTGTTTATTTTCACGAAAGGCCTGCGGAAAGTTTACCCCTACTATTTCACCTTCACGACGTTCACGAAGGGCCGATGGGTCGGCGAGAGGATTCTGGACGTCTTCGCCAGAGAGTTCAGAGCGCATCCAGCTGAAGAGTATCAGCGTTGCATTCAAGCGGGAACGTTGACGGTGAACTACGAAAAAGTCCCGACCGATTACAAGCTCAAGCACAACGACCTTCTAGCCAACATAGTGCACAGGTAAAACGCTAAAAATGCTAACTGAAAAACAAACACACTGAAGAAAAATACAATTTTTCAGTTGACTCATTTCTTACAGCGAAAAAGTAAAAAAAAAAACAGTTAGGCTGAATGATTGTTTTTTTTTTTTGAAGGATTGTAACTGTAACTGCAATAATAGTACACATGCTTCAACTTATAACTAAAGCCCTAACACTTACTATTAGTAATTCCATCATTCAGCTCGACGTAATGAGTATTAAAACACTCGCAAACAAAAACATTCACACAAAGAAAACACGTAAAGTACACATAAAAGTATTGTTGTTGTTATTATTATTAACTCCTGTAATGTATCATATAGTGCGTGTTTTCTATCTACTGTTACTCTATACTCAATCTTTACTATCTCTTTGTTGGTCCTTGTTGTTGAACGAACTAATATTTGCAGACACGAAGTACCTGTGACATGTCACCCAATCACCATTGTGCACATGGACGAGGACGTTGTGGTTGTGAACAAGCCTGCCTCTATTCCAGTAAGTTGGCCCCAAGACTGCCTTCTCTCTCTCTCTCTCTTTCTCTCAATCTTTGTCTCTCTCTATCTCTCTTTCTCTCACTCAATATGTATATTTGTACATCAACTATATGTCTATTTCGTACGAATGATTCAACTACGTTATGAACTGAACCATCGACGATCAAAAAGTTCGACCTAACACACCCGAATACATCGCAACACACTCGATGCCCATAATATTATTATTGTTGTTTTGTTTTGTTGTTGTTGTTATTTTTTTTTTATATGTTGTTTGCACGGAAAAACTATCCAAATTACCTCCTCCCACGTTCAATCTGTTAGAATAGATCAAAGAAAAGACTATAAGTCTATTTCTCTCTCTGTCTCACTCTCTTCTTTTTTTTTTTCTTTTCGTCTTTCGTTCGTTGTTTTTGCAGACATGAAACCCCCGTGTTAGCAAACCCCATCAAGCTAATTCATGTTGACGAGGATTTAATTGTTTTGGACAAACCCTGTTCGCTTCCGGTGAGTACGCCGCGTGGTTCCGGTGCTCAACAGCCTCAAGACACTGGCTCATCCTCTCTCTATCTCTATTTCTCTCATTGTCTCTGAAACTATATATTTATACACACATAGAAAGACACAAACAAATCACCTTTTTGTAGTCCATACTTTTCTGTTTCTCTCTCACATCAAGACACATCTCTCCACCTAATGCTAATACAAATCGTTTAGAACAGCGGTCGGGGAACCGGGGTAAATTACCCAAAATGGGGTAAAAATGATTGGGTAATAGTAAACTCAGAGAGCGGTTCTCTGA